>NC_018298.1:1025823-1028104 GCF_000315875.1 Candida orthopsilosis Co 90-125
TTTACCTAAAGCTTCCAATGGATGTTTTGGTTTTGGAGCCGATGGAGCTGGTTCATCAGCAGCAGCGGCTTTTGGAGCAGCTTCTTTCTTAGCTGGAGCGGCGGCAGAAGCAGGGGCTTTTTCCTTCTTTTCCTTCTTTGGTGGAGTGAAAGCCAATGGTGGATCAGCTGGCTTGTATGAACCCAATCTACCTTCCCAGAATGGAGCCTTAGAAACAGTATTGAACCATCTAGCAACATGAGGGAATCTCTTCAAGAATGGAGCACCAACAATAGTTGATAAACCAAAAGTTAAAGCAGCAGCAACAAACAAATCAGCATAGGTTAATCTTTCACCAACCAAATAAGTGAAATCAGACAATCTAGTTTCCAAGATCTTACCCAAGATATCCAATTTAGCCAAATTTTCATCACTGATCTTTTTGTTGAATGGCAATTTACCAATGGCCATCTTGAATCCAGGAGCAACAGTATCAATCCATTCTTGATTAAACAATGAAACATATTTAATAATAGCAGCATATTGTTGACCATTCTTGCCCAACAAACCACCCAATTTTTCTTTTGGAACCAATGAGAAGAAGTAACTGGCAATAGCAATTGTTTCAGTTAAGGCGTATCCTTTTGAGCCAATGAAGGCTGGGGTTTTACCTAATGGGAATTTGGCATTGTAAGCAGCATCTTTTTCAGTGGTGATTTTAACATCTAATTTGTAGTGTTTGACAATATCTTCCAAGACAAACGATCTTGGGGATTGATCCATAACATATAAAGTACCTTGTGACATGATTGATAGTGAGATTTACTTCAATTGAGGTTGAAATGCTGAATTAGAAAGTAACACCATTTTATGAAAAAATTTTTTTTTTGAGATGAATATTGGTACACGTTTTTCTATTGTGTAGAATCCTTTTGGGTTTGTTTTTTGCACCCAAAAGAAACAAAAGAAACAAAAGAACAAAAGAACAAAAGAACAAAAGAACAAAAGAACAAAAGAACACAAGAACTAAAGACAATACTTAAAAGCACGATACAAAACTACGTAAATAACCACACTAGTATTTCACAGTTGTGGTACTACACACGTTGTAACATATTGAGGGTTGAGAAGGTATATGTATTGAAGTTGTGTTGTGTCATCCGTAGGGACACGCCGAACCATCTGAATTGTTTTTTTGATACAGCGTTTTCCCATAGCTCAAATGGTCCGTGGCCATAGATTTTTGCCTTTATTCGTGATAACTCCTTCTTCAAAACCTCAACTACTTTGCGGTCCATTCCAACACTTCCTTGATAGCCACCGGCGCCGGCTCCATAGTCATGAATCAACCACTTGTACTTCGGATCCACTTCAATTCTAACCCCGTCTTCTCTAAATGGTCTGACACCTACGTTAACTCTTTTGACCTCAATTTTTGTGGAATTGTTTTTGAACTTTGGGTCGACCAACTCAGGAACATACTTAGTTGCTCTTCTTACTAACCTAGCTGTGAACTCTTTGTCTTCTTCAGTGGATTCGTCTCCAGGTCTGAAGCATCCACCAATGATTGATCCACCATCTCGTCTAGGCATTACATAGAGCATCTCATCGGGTAGTCCAGGGAATCCTTGAACTACAACAGCTGATCTGGCATTGTTTTTTACTAAAAGTGTCTGACCTTTGACGGGGAAATTCTCCTTTTTGTCCTCCACTCCTTGTATTTTAGTAGCTCCTAATCCAGTTGCATTAATAACATAATCAGGATAGTTTGTGATAGCTCTTGCCTCTTTGATGCTTTCTATGAGAGGGATCTTCTTGAATGTGTTTCCCAATTCTTTATTCTGTTGAACCAAGTACGAAAGGTAAATTGGCACGGTGATGACAACACCTTTGAAGGATGTACCGAATGAGATGTCATCAAATGGGATCTTGTCCTCTTCAAGTACTTTGAACCCTTGAACGAAGTCCTTGTACCAGGGAATGAAGCTTTGAAAATTACCTTTAGCGATAGTTACATCATACTTTGTGTGGTATGTCGTATTGTCAACGATCCAGATACCTGCTCTTGGATCATCAACAGCTAAACGCATAAACTTCTCATATCCTGGCTGATCTATTTTCTGTAGTTTGGAATCTTGGCCCGTTGCAAATGACTGCCAGTTAGCACCAGCCCGTGGAGAAGTGTAAGAATGAGCAAGATCACCAGGGAAGTGGCGCGCCGCAATTGTGATTTCCAAACTTGGGTTCCATTTTTTAAGCTCAATGGCCGTAGTTAGGCCAACAACGCCTGCTCCTAATACAG
>NC_018298.1:1028395-1056056 GCF_000315875.1 Candida orthopsilosis Co 90-125
GTGAAAAGACAATTGCTAGAGTACCTAGAAATGGCAATTACTGCAATAGCTGGGGTACCAAGAGCAAGCACCTTGAATTTGATAACCGAAATTTGACTTTCTTCTCTTCACCTGGTTTCTTCCTTATGCTCATTAATTTCTTGCAACAAAATTGACATCGTAAAAACAACATTCTCATAAATATCATTTCATCTCATTGTATAGGCAAGTCTCATTTCGTTCAATATAATTTCAAGACGTTTTACATCATAATCACCTTTTTTTGTTATGTGGTAAAATAAACGATGTATTTGATAAACATAGAACATGCCATGAGTGTATGTATGCAATATTTCAATTCATTCAGTACTGGATTCCATAGCATATACAACGACATACATCAAATGATGTGAACCCAGTAAAATCCTAATTCAGGGACCTTCTTGTATGATCAAATTGATCTTTTTGATTATTACGCCGATATCGAAGTTTAAATAATTTCATGTTAGTGTAAAATCAAAGTTTATATGCAGTACATACAGATACGAAAGAAAAAAAACTCGAAGAGGGTCAAAACTCAAATGGTTGCCAGATACACACATACTAAAGATATCCAAATACACACCACATATACTACATTCAACAACTCAAGAAGTGGAGGAGATATAAAACCAACATTCTAGAACGCATAACACTGATTATATAGACTAAAAGCCATCCACTCAAAACATAGACCCAATAAAACAACTCGGTTGCACCTTGCCTCATACGGTGATCAAATGCAAGATTTGGCTTTGGAAGCATAGTATCCGATACACAGAGTTATAAGGATAGAGGGCTTTCAATTATCATGTATGGACCAAATCTACTACTTACACTCGTTTTTATCTTCTTCACCTATTTTACTCAATTTGCGGTATCCACGTTTGTTGATAGTCTGATTTGTCATACAAAAGATGCATGGTTCAAACTACGACCGTTTATTACTGATGTTGCCATGGATAAGGAACTGAAGAAACTAAAGTTTTTTATAAACTCACAAGTGCTAAATTACTATGGAAACAATAGCGATACAGATGCAGCTATTAGTAATTATAATCAAACAACAGGTTTGTATACAACATTGCAAGTCAAAGTAAACTATATGGGACGACAAATTATAGACGAGACAAGAAACTTTTGTGATGTTGTATCAGTTAAGGATACCCCTGCGTATAGAAAAGGACCGAGATTCCCAGACTATTGGACCAACCTGAGTCATATTATTTCAAGAGTTACAATACCGGATCTACATACACAAGAAACATTTAGCAACAACTCATTAATAGGACATTTCAATGATACTGATTTAGGATCATCCGATTCAACCATTTCAGAATTATTTTCCAATGCTACCGGGGAGCTAGTACAGTGTCCTTTATACTATAATGATTCAATCATGATTTATTATGAAGCTGATATTAGCCAACATTTCCATCGACTAGGGTCATACCAGGTGTCTTTTATTGTTTATGACAACAATGAATACAAAGACATTATCGGATGCAGTAAATCATACGTCACTTTGATACAGCCGGCCTTTATCGATGATGTAATAAACGTCGGCGTCTTGGTTCTTTTAGTAACTACAGTAGTGGTCAATATATTCACAGTGACTTGTTCGTCCTATCAAGAGTCTACTAATCCATACTTATTCAAGGCCTCCACAATATGTAATGCCAAACTTTTAAAACAAGGAGATGCAAGTTTATCAGGAATTATAACTTATCTTCAATATGCGTTATTTCTTGGTGGGTTGGACCTACTGTATCCGGGGTTTTATCAACCCATGATAGGACAAATTTCATGGTGTGCATTGATAGATTTCATCCTTGTTAAACAAGAGTCAACTCGTCATGAAATCCAGTCGGATGATGGAGTATATATCACTCTTTCAGCGGGGGGACTATCAAGCTTGACGCAATACAACTCACATACTCATATAGGAGACACTTGGCCCAATTTCATGGCAGATTTAGGAATAGTAATTTGCGCGTCAATTGTGTTGAGACAGCTAATTGTTTTCTTGAAGAGGCACCTCGATAAAGCATTGAAACGACATTATCATAAATCCCTTGTGAAAAACCCATCAGCATTTATGTTTTTTTCTAGAAAGAATTTGTATTTAATCGTGGGACAAATTTTACAAATTTGGTTATCTGTATTTGGAATGCCATTTGTTGTCTTGAGTTTATTTATGTTTCTTGCTGCTAATGATCTCAATGGTAAGCATCGTTATTTTGCAAATTTCCATGATTTGAAAATAGGTGCTCTTTCATTCACCACACCTTATGATGAGTTACGAATACCACACAAATTATTTTCTTTTGGAGAATCATTTGTAACTCCATGGGGAGATTACATGTCTAAATGGAGGTATGCTACTGGAGCTATCTCCTCTACAAGCAAAAGAGCGTCTTTAAACACTGCACCAACATCATTTGGGCGGGACCCAGGTACTGGTGCATTGGGCAATTTTAGTTTTGATTCACGATATATTAATGGAACAGCTCAACACGATCACCGCGCTGACAGCTATTTAAAAATTTCCAATATCAACTTATCATTGGCGTCTATTTTCCTCGCAGTATGGCTTAGTTTAGTGTTTTTCTTCATATTTCACTACTTGATTTCATTTTATGGGAAATTAAAGATTAAAACCTCATCCAATGTTTCAAGATTGTACACCAACTTGAAATCCATTTTAATTTGGTCGTTCTTGTACCATAAATACAAACCACAACGAGTCAGTTATGTTATATTTGACCTTATAATAATGTTTGTCAATCTGGTTATTATTGGAGCACTCCAGAATAGTGGCGTTGCTCAAGTTTCATGTTTGGTTGTGACTTCTGTTGTTGAATTGATTGCCTTGTTCACTTTGAAGCCCTACTTTGTTCCACTTACTCCTTGGTCATCACAATTTATGTTCCCCGTGGCGAAATTTCTTTGCACGGCACTTTGTATCCCATTCATTGCATCAGTTAATGCTAGCGAAGCAGTTAAAACGTACGTGGCGTACATTCAATTGATTATACATAGTGTGGTGGTTGTCATATTCATCACTCAATTGATTTACTGGTTGATTAGAACATGCATATCCATTTACAAGTCCCGAGCCAAGACCCAGCCCATTCTTCAACAAGTTAGTGCCATCAATAGCCAAGATGATTTCGAAAGACAATTTGAATATACGGCTGTCGTCTCACCATTTAATCAAATGAAACGCCATTTCACCAACGAATCATATCGCAATCCAACTTGGGCATCCAGTGGTGAAAATGATGATGGATTATCATCCATTGGTGAAGAAGAATTCTTATTCCGTGGTCGTGGAGCTAGACTTGCAAACATAAATGAAATGACCAACGACAACAACCATCCCAATGACTCTTCCTCAGATTCCTGTTCCATCCAATCATCTTTTGTTCAACAATTACGAGAATCGGAATTACGAAAATTGAAAAATGATTATCGAATACGTGAAATTGACCAAGTTTATGAAAAATATTTCGTCAATGATGATATTGATCCCGAGGTGAAGGAATTGTGGGAAAGTAGAAAATTGGCCAATGGGATTTTTCATGATGCTTATTGTTCTAGTAGTAGTGGAAACAATCATAATCGTGTTAACAAGGAAGATAAAGGTTCGTCTACCTTTGGCATCAAGTTAAGGAATATTGTCAATAAACAACAACCTAGGCAAATGGAGCCTGCATTTGTTGTTTCACGACCCCGTCCTTTGATTGTCAGGACTTTGGATGAAGTGAAACAGAGGCAACTGCAACAACTGCAACAACTACAACAGCGAGGTGGGGATGACTTATCAGAGAAGGATTACACTGTTTCTTCAATAGACTATTCGATCGAGAAAAAATAAGGTCTTGTCACTAACGTTTAATGCGTAATATAGATGACTATGTAACTGTTAAATACAAGTAATTAGAACATACAATTGGTTACTGCTTCTTCGCCTTCTTAGGTCTCTTTGCTTTCTCACCAGCATTTTCAACAACTCTCTTTTCACCTTTTCTGTGTCCCCTATCACTGTTTTTGGTAATGGCTCTGACTAATTTATCATCAGCAACCACCTTTACTGATGAGTCCAAAGTCCTCTCCACTGTCTTTTGTACATCTTTTTGACACGCACCCAACGAATGAAACTCGCTCTTTAATACAATTTCGGCCATTACATCCCTGATCATTGAACCCAGTTCTTTATTCAACGGTTCAGATGCATAGTCAGGATACTGATCCAATCTAATTTGTAAAATTTCTTGCAAGTTTTTGATCAATTCTGAAGTTACTTTTTTCGATTCAACAAGTTGATAAATCTTTTGATAAACTCGTTTCACTGAGTCGAGTGATACTTCTTCTCCATCCTTTCGTATCAAAAAATATGTAGTTAACAATTGTACCAAAAAAATTAATTCAATGGTGACTTCACTAGTACTAAAACAATCATAAGAATCCAAAATAAGTTCAAACTCGATATCTTCATCTAACCCATTGTCGTTCATTTGTTCCTGATATGATACTTCACCAATTAATTCAAGTAAATGACTCAAATCAGTTTCATGCACCACATATTTCTCAATAAAGAACTGATATATGATGGATATAGGAATTTCACCAAAATCTCCCTTGGACCCTTGTGGCTCAACATAGCCATATCTCCGTAAGATTTCACCATTGGGGTGATTTGAGTATGTATTGTAGATTTGATCACCTTTTTTGATGGGATTTATACTTGTGATAACTAAACTGCTTTCTTCATAGTTGACTATCGCATTGTTGTAGTTGGTGTCGGCGTTTAAAGTGTCAGCCAATGGAACCATTGATTTAATGCATCCATCATTGAGAATTTCTGGATGCCCAGAGCCTTCCTCGTCACCACTTTCGTCGTCGTCGTCGTCGTCGTCTTCTTCTTCTTCTTCGTCTTCCTCCTCCTCCTCGTCTTCTTCTTTGAATCCATTTTTTTCATCGTCCTCTTCTACCAATCCTTCGATGTCTTCAAGTGCTACGGGTTCATCATTTTCTTCATCCTCATCGAGTGGTATTCCATTTCTTTCAAGAAGTGATTTTACTTCATCAGTCCCATTACATGTTCCATGCTCATGTTTTACTAAGTCAGGTACTTCTTCATCGTCATCAACACCTTCATCCTCAGTCTCATTTGTCATACCAAGCTGATTCCTAATTTCCTTCTCCTCTTGTTTCGTCAACTCGACATCAAACGAGTATGACATAATTATAGTTGCAACAACATTATATTCATCGAATGTTACGTCAGAAAGTCCATCAATTTTCAAATCTTTAACAATATCTAATATCTTGTGATACATTTCTTCAGCCGCATCTTTTCCAACTCTTTCTAATACATAACTTGGTTGTAACAAATTCAATTCATTCGGGCTCCAAAACATCAATTGATTGAACCCTTTTTGAGGTAGCACGTCAATATACTCTAACCATTGACTTTGCTCCTTGTTGCGCAACTCATACAATAATATGATTATCAATGCATCCCAATGGGGAAGTCTCATTAAGTAATGCTTCAAGTTAGGGTATTCATGGACAAGTAGATTTTGCTTAACATTTATTAATGCCGTTTTAGGGATTGTAGCTAAAACTTCTCCTTCTTCGATATCCTCCACCGCAATCACTCCACGACCTTGGTTGATTGAAGTGTAATCATGTATCGTAATTTTGGGGGAAAGGTCGACATTGTGAGACTTTAACCAATCGAGATAATTTGCGGTCGACTTATTAAACGCATCTTTGTATTGTGAAGCTGTCATCATCGGTAATGGCGGTTGAAAGCTGTATTTGTTTGTTGAAGCACCACAGGTGATCTTTTGAAGTTATATTTGACTACACTTTTTCATCATATCGCATCGCATTGATTCCGAAAAACTATTGTCTACATCAAACAACTACGCTCAACCGGTGTCTTAGTCAAAGAATAGAACGGGTCCACTTGCCGAGATACTTTGTCTGAAATTAAACTTCACACTGGGGTGTCTTAACTAAACTACTGAATTTTAAATTTAAAGTGAATTACTTTTGCAATTTCTAATATGGGTAGTAACTTTACAATGAAAACTTCAATTACAATACTACACATTGTAGAGTTTCACAATTGATCATTGTTTGTCTATATACTCACCTGGAATCAAAACAGTCATCCACAAGTGATTGAAATGAAGGAATACTAAATTCTTAAGCTTCAAAAAAAGAGTTTGAGTCTCAGTAACTTCGCATCAGCTAATTCTTCAAGTGTTTGACGTACACCCGACTAGGCAACCTAGAATTTTCACTTTCGGACAATCGCCGCCTTCTTTTGTAATTATCGTCACTCGTAGCAACGGCTATTAAGTCATCAGTGTGACTTACATCAATTTTCGCTATGCTTTCCGTGGTCACTTCTTCCAGTGGTAAACCATCTATTTCACAAGTTTGGAATCTTGGATATTGTTTCAATCGTTTCCTCTTGTTAATATCCCATAGACAAAGATATCCATCTGAACCGGCTGTGAATAACAAATTACTCCGACTAACGTGCTTTCTAAATGCTAGGGAATTTATTGGATAGACCAAATCGGTCCCTGATTCTTTGTCAAAATGCCGATGACTCTTGAATACAAAGTTTTTCTCCTGTTGTGATTCTGATGAAAGATCAAGGTATTCTATGGACACTCTACCATCAATTGATGACATTGCGAGGGCGCTTTGGTCGAGAGATGCTTTGATATCAGTTACTTGATATTTTAATCCCACCTCTCTAGTTTCCAATGGAGCTGGTGCTGTAGACGATCCCAATTTATTTAAGTCATAAACTTCAACCACATTCCCCGCCAATCCAAGAATCAAGTATTTTTCAGTGGATTCCATAGTCAAAACCTTTCTGCCATTCTTCCAATTGTTCAATGGCTTCTGCAATCTTTGATCTAGGAGTTGTAAATTACCCCTGAATGAACTGGCTATGACGGAATTGTTTACTCCTTGGCACAAGTGATTGATACCATTTCGCACATCCTCACCTTCAAATGTGTGACCCATATTCTTGCCAAGCTTCACATTTTCAAAATCAACTTGCCGTACTGAGCCATCTAATAATCCAACAATTGGTGGTGCTTGACTGTTTGTATTGCTATTACCCGGGTAGAGTATACTCAATGGAGTATCAGCAACATTCAATTCACATATGGGCTCTCTCGGCAATGGCTCATGAGGATAATTTGTAAATGAACGACAATTGTATAAAAGCAAATTACTACCCCAAGTACCAATCAACAATTGATACTGATTGTTTTTGGAAAACTTGATATCAGATATCAAATCAAGATTCTTTCTTCCGGTTGTCAATTCAATAAAATTACTGTTCGATTCCATATTGTTCTGTTAAAGCACAAATGTTCCAGAAGATGAATAGGTCATTTATCATAAATGTCGTATCTTATCAAAGAAGAAGAAAGAGACAAAACGATATGACATGACCTTTTTCCTTATTTTTACACCAAGTGTCACATTTCAATGTCATAAAAAATCGTGCGACACTCCATTGGAAAATCGAAAGGAAATAATTCTACAATATAATCAAATCGCCTAATTAGGAAATACACAAACAAAGACCAGGAAAGACTTAATTTTATGGTCCACAGAAACAACTTGCAGAAACTAAGAGAATGCAATTTGACTTAAAAAACGACCCATTGGTATTTATCATCGTCTGAATAATCTGCTTTTAGTTACTACTCAGGAGCCACAACATGTCATCAACATCGTCTCATTCAAGACATACAAGCTCCAGTTCAAATTATGATAATCATGATCATTCAGCACCAGTGATTAAACCCAAGTTGGAGTCAATCGAAACGTCATCAGCTTCGCCGAACAAGTCTCCTGTAGTAACAGACCTGTTACCACCTAGCAATCTTAGTGATATTGAATCAGTTGATGACCGTAATACCAACAAGGCTAGTGATGGTAAGCGCGAATTGCATGTAGTCAATCCAGAAACAACCACAACCTCAGAAGCCCCTGATACAACTGTTGTACGACCATCATCAACTTCAGCTAAACAAAAGAGGTCTTCTTCACCAGCCCCATCAACACATGGATCAATCCTGAGTCGTGATTATCAAAGGACAGTTAGTGTTAAGTTGTCACAGTTACAAGATACGTCAAGCCTTGAAAGTCTATTAGCTAAACCGATACATCAACAGCCAGCAAACTTGACACGCGCACTGAATAGGGAATCAGTTTTCAGTAACATTAGTCAATATTCGGGAAGAATTGAGCTGAGTGCAGAAGCAGTTCCTGTAGTTTTACAAAGATCGGACTCAACCAAGATCAAAAGGGTGAAAAATAAGAAACTGTCAAGTGACAACGATGATCATGCAGCTGACACTACGGAGACTAAATCAATGAATACTGTCAATCTGGTTGAAACTAGTCAACTTTTAAATACAGGAAAAACACCAGTTAAAGACTCACCCCACACACCGGACGATGACCAAGATGACGAATCAGACTATGACGAAAGCTCAATCTTGATGGGGAAATTACCAACCAGAAACACTTCAAACAATATGCAATTGAATCCTGACAAGACATTTGAAACAAGTGTTGAAGGAGCAATACCAGCACGATCACCAAGACGTCCTACTTCGATGCTTCCACCAGGCACAACTTCAAATGATATTTCCACTGGTCTCGGCGATAAAACAACAAGGAGGAGAACAATGCAAATTACTGATGATTTGGATCAGTTAATGCAGGATGCATCGTCAATATCTACTTTTAGCTCAATGAAGAATCACAATGAGCTAGTTGCTCCACAACAAAACAGGAATGATGAGATAGGTGTAGGCTCGGCCGTGTTTGATACGACGGGACCCCATGAGGATTCTGATACTGAATCTCGTGGACCAGAAGTTCCTTCTCATAGGTATAGCACTGGTACATCATCCACTAAAATGACCCCATTGTTAAAATCTTTGGCAGTTGAAGACGAAGAGCTTGATCATGATAGTCATAGTGGAAGTGGAAATGGAAATGAGTCCGATTTAATCACGATAGCTAAACGTGAGCCTTCATTACCACCACGACCATCGCAAGAAAATGTACTTCGGGCAAGAGACGTATCGGCCAACATTCAAAAACAACAACAACAACAGCCGAATGCGGCGACAAATGAGGACCAATACTACGTCAACGATGAAAATCCCAATTATGATGACGAGTATTATGATATTGAAGAACCAATCCAGCATCCATCAAGAGGCAAATCCGTCAAGAACTCAATTCGAAAACCAGCAAGGAACATAACCAATACCGCCACAGACAAAACTACCGCAACACCAAACCCCAACAAGCAACAACAGCATGAATCCAAATCATCAACCAGCAAAAAGCACAAGAGACGAAGTAAAGATAAAGCAAAGCAACATCACAGGGGTGCCATCGCAGCCACTTCTTCTAGTGCTAGGCCAAATGAACTCAGACCATTCAGTTACAAGACCCTAGTTTCATTACTTGAAAGCATGAATGGAACCATCATTGGAGAAGAATTCAATTCACTAAATATTCCCATTCGAGAAAAACAATTGATTGAGAAAATTATTGATAGTTTATCTCGTTTGAGTTCTGATATGATTTTAGATCAAGAGAGATACGATGTTGGGTTACAACGATTAGAAAAGGCGTTGAGAGTACTCGAAGGATTCAATTAATCAAAATGTTACGTGTGAATATATATATATAGGTAGTTTACATATTTTAACTAGATACGCTAATGTTCAATCCATGTATGATAATACCCTTTTGGGTTCCTAATGAAAGCACTTGTTTTATTTTGTTTCCTCAGTCAAGTATTGAATAAAACATTTGGTTATCCGTCCCATCATTTCCTCAATTACATTACAACTAATCAAAAAATCATAATTTAATTTAATCAATAGATGATTTTCTTGTAAATTGATAATTTCATCACGTTCATTGCGTTCCATTTCCGAAATACTTTTGAACATCAACTCAAACAACTGTCTAAATTTAACGTTTTTGGAATTGAGGTTGTTCTTCAATGATACTTTAATCAAATTTTGATTATCATTGGAATTAAATTTGTTTTTCTTGAATGATAATGAAATCAAGATTTTATCTTTTTGAATCTTACGCGAATTTGAAATAGTTGATGATAAGTTGAACATAAATTGAATCAGATTCAAATTTTTGAAAATGGCATCGAAACAGATTTTGTTTAATCCATTATTTAATTTCAAATCGTCAGCAGCTGCATTACCTGAGGTAGATACGCCACTCTCCTGCTCATTAAGCAATTTTTGAACTTGTTTAACTGCACGATAGATAGGATCAAATTCATCGAGATAATGAATGACTCCAACAATATCGGTTGATTTCGTCACTTGTAAATACTGATTCAAAAAATGGATTATAATTTCAATTTCCCATGGTTTTGTATTAACTGCACTAATCTGTATGGCATCTTTGGGATTTTGAGGCAATTGTATTAATAATTTATCAACAGCTTCATTGACTTTAACCACCACACTATCAATTGAATTATCCAAGATTTCAACTTTATGATTATTCAATTGTTCAAGAATTTGAAGTAAATTGTTTAATTTATTCAAGTTGTCGAAAATAGGATTCAAGAATCCTTGTTTCTGATGATGGTGGTGTTGCTGATTCTCATTGATTATCAGATTCAAATCTACTGAAGTGGCAACCTCAACATTTTGTTTCTCATGATCAATTATAAGATTGAATTTAGCCACTTCGGGCGAATTTTTGATGGACAAGTTTTTCAATTTACCAAATAAATTCAAATTCATCTTGTTGGTATTATCCTCATTGATCAATTCCACTTGTAAATAAAAATGAGATGATGAATTTTCAATTGGGATCAAGTTTGTATTTTGTAATTTTATAATTGACTTGTAAATTACCGTCACTTGATTAACTGATCCATTTTCAGACCCACTAGATACTGCGCTCGTCAAACCAAGACCATCAAGTTCCGACCTCACCTCCTTGGCTGCATCGTTATCACCAGCTTGCTCCTCATCTGCCAATACATTGTCATACTCAATTCCATTGGCACGCAATTCATCCAAAATAACATGATTGATAATCTTTTTGAACGTCGATTTACCCAAATTTTTGAAAAACTCGTAATCCAACCTTGGATTATAAATCAAATTCTGTAGATAACTAACCACCCAATTAGCATCAACTGACTTAATTCGTGCTACCCACCATGCAGTACTTGAGGTTAATCCATTAACCATAACTATAAGAAACCAAGTAGATGGCCAGTGTTTGCGACGATAGAATTGCACTGTGATTTGATCCCTGACATTTGTCTTATCGATCGATTTCAATAAGTTGTTTATTTCTCCATCATTCAACTTGATGATGCTATTGTGGATCCATTCTGTTGTGAATAAGTAATTATTGACCTCTTTGGTAAATGTTTCCAACATCAATTGTTGTAATACTACAACTACTCCCTCAACAAAACTATTTTCAGGTATAGTTTGTTGCGACTGTTGTTGTTTGGAGAATGACAATGGTGGTGAATTGATTCGTTTCAAAAGTCGATTTTGCATAGGTGTTGGATTTACAAAGTAAAATAATCCAGTTAATGGGTTGATTGCTAACACAGCTGATTTCTTGGGTGATATGGAAAACATGATCCGATGTGAATTTATCATTTCAATATCCCCGCTTATCCTAGTTCTGAGTAACTTGAATATCATCTTCATTATACCAGCTGAGTGTGAAATCATGAATGAGCTAATAATTGATTCAATATGGACTTCTTCAGCTGAAGCTTCCTCATCATTAGACGACACGGAGTCAATCTGTTCTTTAAAAAGAGAGTCAGTGTCTTCATTAATCTCACCACAATCTTTTTCTCTATCCTGCACTATTTTTTTAACAACATCCTCACTCTCATATTTGCCATTACGGAACCATCTATAAATCAAATTAAATTTCCGATCAATTCCAATCTCAATAAACGATTTCCAATTCGAGTTCAAAAAATGCAGTGTCCAATAATTGACTATAATCAAAGAACTTCCCATTGCATACTTGATTTGCAAATTATTCTTCCACTTTAAAGTATTCAACAAACCTCGTATTTGTTTGGAAACAAGATACAATTTGAATGATATGGAATACTTGTGTAATAACTCATACAATCCTTGTAATCCCAGTACACTTAGCACCTGATTGGCAATTTTCTCCAACCTCGTATATGATTCTGTCGGTAGCCTAGTAACAATCGAATCATTTTCTCCAAATGTGACCAAGGTTTCAGCTTGATTGATCCCAAACAAGAATTTGAAATCAATCATATAAAATGGATTATCGGTACTCAAATCGTCACTGGCCATGGTGACACAAACTTGAAACTCTTTCAGTACATCAATATAAGCACGACCATCTTTTATTTCAAATTGGAATTGTGGTGGTACATCAATCAAAGCAAATTTAGTCATCAATGCTAAATTCAAATCTTTCAATACTTCTAATACCTTGTGAGGACTGATTTTTGGTTGTTGTAGATAGTTGTGTGATGGTAAAATTGGTCTCTTTTTATAAAACACTTCCAACGCTGTTTCAATATCGAAATTGGGTAATTTAGCACCACCAAATCCACTCAATCCCGCCAACTGATGTGTTAAGTGATCAAATTGGAAATCTTGTATTCGGAACCAATTCAACAAATCGATAAGTTTTGATACATCTTGTGATACACTGGCCCATTTGATCAAGGTATACAACTTGAGGAGATCTTGTCGTAACGATATGATTATATCAAGAAAGTACTTTTTCCGCTTTACGTCCGATTCTTCATCGACATTGGTTGATAAATTTTCTATTGCAGTTGACAACTGTTTATATGATTCTTGGGCATAGAATTTGAGGATGTTGGATAAAGGTATTAGATTGGCGGTGATATGAGGAATACTACGTGGTTGTTGCTCCTGATCTTGTTTAGATACGGCGACTGTATCAGCCTTTCCATTCTTCAGTTCGGCTATAGTTCCATTCTGTGGTTGTCCCATTATGGACCATTAAGGTTGTAATTAATGCTTAGTATGATGTGTTGCAAGATTGTTATTCAATGTGTTAGTGGTTTGTGGTTTGTGGATATTAATGCAAACAGATTGAAGACCCCACAGAGCTGTAGCTTTTAGTAATGCAAAGGAGTGTGATTAAAGCTTCTATGAGTGATGGATCGCTTGCGGAATAGCTTTCCCGGATGTTAATCAGTTGATGTAATTGTAGCTAGTTCAAGCTAACTAGTGGATTTTGAATTTGGTTTTAAAGATTTTACAAATTTTTTTGTTTGTTCTTTGAGACGTTATTTCCGACTGTCGCAAGAAGTAATAACACGATATCTTCAATTCTCACTTCTACAAAGCATACCAGTCTTTTACTTTACTCTTCTACTATACAGCAAATAAATACAAAACATAATACAACATTAGCGAAAGAAACTAGCGTAAAAAAGAATGAATGGGCTATACTTTAAAAGGTCCTTCCTTTATTGCATCTGGTTAAAACTGACGATTGCTTGTGGGACACTCTGCTTTATCCAATTGAATTCCTTTTTCTCCAAAATTTGGCCTACTGATGGCCGTCTGTCTTTACGTACTAAAACAGCATCAACAAATGATTTCAATTGTTGTTGAATAACTCTAATATCTTCATCTATTGCCTCATTGTTAATTCGTTCGTTTATATCTTGCCATCCCCAATCGATCATGGCGATTCTATGAGCAGTACTGATCTTTTTGGACCTTCTTCGTTTTAACACAGAGGGTGATATACCCGAGTTTGATGCCGATGAGGCAGATGGTGCTCGAACATCAAATGGAAGTTTTGATTCCAAGATCGAGTAAACAAGAACGCCAATTGACCAGGTGTCAGTTGAACGTCCATCGTATTGTAAACCCATAAGTACTTCCGGTGCAATATAGTCTTGTGACCCACATCTAGTTTGCAGTAATTGGTTGGGTGAAGTTAGCTTCTTCGATAATCCGAAATCGCTGAGATTCATAAACGGAGTTGACATTGTCTCGTTATAAGCAAAAATTTGATCCACTTCCTCAGCTGAGTAAAGTAATAGGATATTCTCCAATTTTATATCTCGATGGATGACATTTTGTTGATGAAGAAATGACGTAGTGAGAATAAGCTCACACACAACACGATGAATGTAGATCCAATAATTGATACTATTCTCATTCAATGATTGACTATGTTCCAAAAGGAAACTCAACAAGTTGCCACCATGACAATAGTTGATGAATATTAGTTGATCGCGGTTTTTTGGTACATCTTCTAAACGAGTGTTATGTTCATCTTGTGAGTCAATATCTTCTGGAATGATTTCTGCTTCTATTTCCTCCCTCTTGATATCTAAGGTGATGTCATACTCTAGTAATGATGTTATACATGGATGATAAGATACGTGGTAAAGGATATTCAACTCTCGAAGAATAAATGATTTGAAATTGACAATTTGTGACTTCGATTCGGGAATGGTAATGACTTTGATTGCAACTTCATCATTTATGCTTCTTGCTAAAATAACAGTACTGAAATTTCCTTGGCCCAATTCTTTAACAAACTTGAAAGTGGTGTGATACCTCTGTGAGTAGAACTCCACATTATCATACTTGGATGTTTGTTGAGATATAATAGGAGATGTAGTTGGAGTGATTGGCGACTCTAAAGTAGTTGGTTGTTGTTCATTGTTTTGATTTCTATCTGTACTAGTTGACGATTCTGTGCTAGATGCACTAGTCATACCCTTTAATTCAACAGGGTTGGAGACCACTCTTTTCCCTGTATTCAAACTGTGAGCTCTAGCAATTGGTTTGAAGTCGGAGATGATTCTTGGAGATGCAGATTGTGCTGGTTTGAACCAATTGGCACCATCTCTCTTTTTTGGGGGTGATGATAACAACGTTTGTTGATAATGACTATAATTTGCAAATGAATCATTAGGTAACACGGGTGTAGGAAGTTGAGTAATATCTTCCAATGGGACAGTAGCAGTGTTGTTTGCTAATTTAGCTTTAGTAGATGGTGCTGCGGCAGTATTGGTATCGTTGTTGTCTGATTGTTTTAGTTCTTGTTGTTGCTGCTGGAATGACAATGGTTCACCAAGTAGTGTTTGTAATGATCTAATAGAGTGATGTTGTGTTGGCTGTTCTAGATGTCTGTCAGGATCGGCATCATTAGACGGTACATCAATCTTTAAATTCTTCCCGAGTAACCTATTAGGAGTAGACGAGGTGGCTGTTGGACTATGGTAAATAGAGCGGGGTAGCATGTCACTGGAAGTAGGAGTTGGTGAAGGTGAAGGTGACGAGGACGAGGAAAACTGATGATGTTGGTGCGATGGTGATAAATGAGCGTTATTTGATGACATTGTGGTGTCAACACTCATTGCTAGAGGATGCGGTACTGGATATCTATTGGTGTTTGTTTGTGAGTCATCGCCGTCTATTGTGGCTTTGTTGTCGTGAGGTTTAGGTGCTAGTCTCAGCATAACTTTTGTGGTGTTGCTATCGGATGACATATTTAACACTCAAACTCAATACGTAAAAAATCGTTTGATTTTTGGGGGTGTTATGCGTCAAATGACTAGAAAATCTTTTTGGAAATTGAAATGCCAGATCTTTCCCAAAATCCTTGAGACCTTGTGTGTGTGTGTGTGTGTGTCGACTGTGTGCTTTGTATGTAAGTTGATGCAGTTTGCTCCAGCAGTGAATAGTAATAATATTCTCTTGTTGAGATACACGCGGGATAAAAGATGAGTTGAAGAAAAAAAAGTAGTGGTATTAGAATTGGTGGGTGATGATAGGTTAGTAGTAAGTGTTAGCGGCGATGGCTGTTGTTGTTTGTAGTGATGAGTGAGCTGTGCTGTGTTGTGTTGAGATATGGGTTGTTTATATATATATATATATAGCGCTGTATTGTGTTGTTGTAAGAAAAGCGTGATTGAGTAAAAATCGTATTACTATTGTTCTTACTATTGTGTACTAGTTTTGTATTTTGTTGAGTAATAATCACACAATAACTATATAAAGAACCACCAATAACATAGCATATGCAGCGATATATTCCAAATGTAAAGAGGGCTAACTTATATAACAGAAATTATCCATAGTAGTAGTAGTAGTAGTAGTAGTAGTAGTACTAGTAGTACTGTCTTGGGCTATATTCCGTCGTCAAATCTATCGTCTAAGTGAATACTAATTTTTTAAATTGTATTGATTACTCCTATCTTTTTGTATCAGCCTTGGTCTTATATAAAGAGAGAGTTATAGATAACAAGGCTTTCAATTACACGTTACATAGATTATACTGACTCCCTTGTTTCACTATAATATTGCTGGTGGGTGGAAAGAGCAAGATCCAAATATAATATGACAAACTCTGTATGCTTGTTGTTGTATTAAAGATGAGGATGAGTATATGTATGTGTAGTAAAAGTGGGGAAAACTATATTTGTTTAGTGTTTGAATGACACATGATGTAGATTTATGACATTTACTTTGTGACAAAATTGACATTGAAAGATCAACAACAAACAGTTTTGACATCTCTCGTTTAACCACTTAAGAAATTTTCTTATCTTTCATTAATCAATTAATTACATATGCTGAAGTACTCTCTTTCTAAATTTAGTATGATTTGTATTTGGGAAATATTACTCATACTGTTATTACTCTTATCTCATATTAGTGATACTCTATTACAATGATAGATATCAATTGCAATGGATAGTGCGTGTAGACTTGTCCAAAAAAATAATTGTACAAACAAATAAAGTTCACAAAATGTAAGGTGTGTTAAATTGTTTTATGAAAGAGCCTTGTATGAAATGGCTTTTATATGTACTCTACAACTTCTTTCAAGTGCAATCCCGTTCCGCCCCCTGAATTAATACTTCTGTTAAGGTACAAGGCTCCTGCCTTAAAATAATGTAGTGAGGGCTGCTACAGACCTTCACTAACCCAACTGATTGTTGCGCTCAAACACAAGTTGTGAATCTTTGTTCCTAACTTTTGTGCTCTCACACAAATAATTGAATATTCTCGTACGGTGTAGAAGCCGTACATTACAATGGCCAATTATTCGTATATTGCAGAAACTACTGTATACAGTCTGAACGCAATAACTTCCACTTTGCACTATACAAAGCAACCTTTTATTGGTGTATACCATCGCCCTCAACAGCCAACGCTCTCACTTCTTTTATCTGTCAGTGAAGAAAGTTCTTAGCAGACCAAACTTTTAATTTTGTACAAACTTCATACTCGCCTTCAAATTTAAATTGCACAAACCTTACTAAAGCTAAGGCTTTTTGTATCTCTATACCCAATTAGGAAATGATCCTTCCCAATTGGGAAATCACTTTTTTGTAAAGATACTAGCGATTTACACCTATCTTATTTAAAATACGTACATAGGTTTTGTCTTTGTAGGAGATCCAGTGCCGTCAGTTTTCTTTACTTATTACCGAACTACGTGAGTTTTGCGCTTCTATCTTCTGTTAAGAGAAATGCGCAAAGATTAAAACCATACGATTTCTTTTAATGTACCACTTGCTGAGTATGAGATGAATATGAGGAAAATTACTTGAACCAATATAAATAGACTAAATAGAAGAATCTAAAACCAACCCATTAGTACATTTAACATGTCAATTATCCATCGCTGCAGCGAGCAACTGGTTTGAAGCAAATTCACCAATACTCAATAATCACAGATCGTTTTGCTCAACACCAAAAGAGATCGATTGCATAAATCCGCTTATTCACTTGATACAGTCACCGTCTGGTAAGCTTTTATAACGTCTCTCACTACGCCTCACAGCTTCTATCTCTCTCTGATCAGTTTCCATCGATATCGTGTACAACTCTGCATTGAGTAAACACTGTAACTCATCTGTGAACATTATCGTAGCATATTGTCCCAGGAAAAGTATTAAATTAATCACTTTTCATTATCTCCCGGTCTTATTAGGTTATAATCTCCAATAGCTTAACACCTTTTTTTTTTACTAGAAAGTCACAACACAAGTACATCATCGTATTTGACGTGCAACCATATGAATTTACCGCAAATCTCAGTGAGCAAGCTATATTGTTATTTAATTTTGCTTTGAACTTGTCTCAAGCTCAAAAATGAGCGAGTGTGCCGGTGATAGATTCTGGCCCACACCTTATGTGTGTTGTTCCAATTAAGGATCATAACTTGGCACAATAAGCTGTCACTAAGAGAAACATACAAGACTTGCAAGGGGTCCAGACTCAAAAGGTCCTTCTGCAACCTTTCGGCTTTTTGAGTTATTATTAATCTTTGCTGTTTGGTATCGTTTTTGGTTTTCCTATAGAATGTCGCTACATAAAAAAAGACACGTCAAAGCTCCATTCAGTGGGAGATTGGGTTTATACACTACCCTCTCACGCTCACTCTCACCAAAATCTTTTCAACCAAATCAGTTATTCACCAACAAACGCAAAGTTAAATCAACGAAAGTGCATTTATTTGTACCCTACAACACTGACTTGGACTGTGCCGGTATAAGGCTTTTGACATATATAATCAGAACAAATAGAGACATAACGTGATATGTCGTCACAAGGAGAGTCTCCAGTACGAGATTCAAAAAACTCAATTGATGAATTATTTGGAGGAGGTGAAGAGGCATTCAATAATCACGAAGACGATTTCTTTGCGTCGATTCAACAGAATCATCCAATAACTCCATACAATCAGCAGGAAAACTTACGGATTGATGATATAAACTACCCAGAGCACGATGGAGAAACTGGAGATCAAAATCCTGATATTGAAATTGAATCAAGCAATGAACATCCATGGCCAGATCAAGAAAGTCATGATCGACCACAAGAAATTGAGGAGCTTGAGTTTTTGGAACATGCGGAAGACGATGAAGAGGGTGATTTTTTCAAGAACCTTTCAGTGCCTCAGCCAAGAGAAGTTTTTCGAAGTAGCATTGACACAACTGAACACATAGAAGTTGCACCTCAAGAAGAAACAGTGGATACTCAGATAGCTACAAACGAGGATCAATCCGGTGGCGATCATTTATTTGCACAAGCATTGGAATTGGGCGAGGAAGATAAACCAGAAGTTGAAGATTATAAGATAGATGACGAAGGAGAATATCAAAGATTGCCACTGTCTTCGCCACGAAATGATGCCAATATGGACAATGATAGTTTATTCAATGCATCTCCTGCTGAAGCTTCTGCAAATAAAGACAAGTTTGATTTGCTTTTGAGTGGAAATGATGGGCCTAATGAAAATGCAGACGCACTGAGACAAGTTCAAGAGGAAGCACAAAGTGTACCCGCAATTCAAGTGGAGGAAGAAATACAAACTTCGGAAGAACAGGAGGTACCAGAAAGCAATCAACCGGCTGAATCGCAGCTTGAGTTCAAATTAGATAAATTGTTTCCAGATGATGACGTGGATTTTTTCCAGAACTTAGATGGAATGGACACTGAACCCACTGAGAAAGATACCAAAGACATTTCTGTAATCGACAAAACTGGATATGCTAAAGACACCACAAAAGCTGACACCTCTTCGAAATCTAAGCCAAAGGAATCAACTGACGAACTTGTTAACAAGCTTGCTGACTTAGATTTAGAGTTGGATGATGACCTTCTTCTTGATGATGACTTTTTGGAAGAACCTCCTGCACAAGCTACCCAAGCTCCAGCCCAAACTCAAGCTCAAGCAAAACCTAAATACACCCCACAACAACAAAAGCCAAACCTATATGCGCAACCGCCATCGCAGGCTCAACAACAAGATCCTTCCACATTTGCACAAAATTTGGCAAAGTCAAAAAAGAAAAGTGATGCATATGATTTCCCTGATGAGTTGATTGTCAACAAGGTCAAACCCGCACCTAGACATGCGGTAAACAAGTATGCTCCCTCATCAGAAGTATCGCAAAACTCGATAGATACATTAAATTCTGTAACTAATGTTGCTGCACCACCACCGCGACAGGCTTCGAGTTTGTCAAGATCTTCGTCCCAATCTCAAGCCAAGGATAAGCCTGCACCACCTCCACAACAAAAGAAATCCTTCTTCGAAGATTTCCCAGATGCTGATTTGCCACAGCCAAAGAAGGCTGCTAGAGCTGCTGCTCCAGTCAAGGCTGTCAACCAATACCATCCGGTAACATCACCAATTCAGCAACAAAATCAACTTCATAATACTGCACCTCAGAGCCAAGTGCTTCCAAAGGCTGGTAATAAACCACCGCCGATGAACCCATATATGCCCAAGGGAGGTACATCACCTATTTTCCAACAGCACGTACCAAGTATTGGCCACAGTGGTATTGCCAAACCTGGTGTGAATGTGCCGCATACTGATGCTAGTTCCAGCGCTGGATACACATTTCCTCCTACTAATGGAAATCTCGCTCAACAGCAACAGCAATATCAACCACTTCCACACCCACCTTCCATGCAACAAGGAGCTCTGCATCTGAAAGCTATGCCTCCCCCGCCAAGTATGTATGCGCCTGCTGCGGGGCCAGTGCCACTGATGCAATCATTGACACAAGGTCAACAGCCGTCTCCTTCAATTAACAACCCACCATCTGCTGCTAATGGTGCACAGGGAAACAGAAGAACCTCGCATTCAATTAACACAAATGTGGGAAGATCAGGACTGCCTAATTCGAATAGCCCATATGTCCCCAATGCTGGTCCTTATGCACCACTGAATCAGCCCAAGTCCCACAACAGGACAAACTCACTTGTGGGTGGTAAAGGAAAGGAAATCAATCCGTATGCTCCAATGGTGACTCCAGTTGTTAGTGATGGGTCTCCTCTGTTTTCAAAACAACAAACTCAGTCGATGACCACACCAGCTATTGTGCCACCACCGGGCAGAGTTCGTGGATTTTCAAATGCAAGAAGCAATAACATTTACAAAACTGCTCCAAAGGTTGTCAATCCTGAAGATTTGGTACATCGCCAATTTCCTATATTCAATTGGAGTACATCTCAAAATGTTGCTGTGGTGAGAGTCAACAAAGCATATAATCATCCAGTGGTTTGTATTGAGTCAATCACGAACTTGTGCAAAGACAAAGATTTATATGTAAATTTTCCAGGACCATTGATCAAAGGAAAACTGAAAAAGAAAGATATTTTGAATTGGTTAGATGTGTCGGGTGGATATTTGCGTGCTAATGCGCTTGAAAGTGAGCTTTTATTGAATGGTGTAATGTCACAACTTGTCAATTACGATGGTGATTTAACCTCACAAGAATGTTTGAAACAAATTTGTCTCATTTTGAATCCAAATATCAATTTCAATATTCAAAATTTGCCCATAACTGGTGGAACCGCCAATGCATACAAGTTGGATAGTGCTAGTATCAATACCGTTTTTGCATTGATCCAAGCGGGTCATATTGATAAAGCTTTGGAATACACAATCACAAAGGGGGATTGGTCAATGGCTCTAGTCCTTGCTAATTTCAATGGTGTGGAAAGCTTTGCGAGAATCGCATCTGAATATGCTAGAAACGCATTCCCCTTTTCAAAAGCTAACAATAAGGTGTTGCATATTATGCCTATTTTGTTGAAAGTTCTTGCTGGTAATGTGCAAAGTGTCGTTCAGGACTTGACTAGTGTGGCTAATGAAGGCGATTATGCTGATTTGCATTGGAGGGATATTGTATCAACAGTAGCAATGATCAACACTGTTAAATCAAAGGAGTTTTTAATTGAATTTGGTAAATTGTTAATCACTCGTGGTAATCAGTTGGGTGGAGAAATATCATTTATCTTGGCTGGTTTACCCCTTGGTCAACAGGGGTTCATGGTGATTTCATCAGGATCTAATTCAATGTACACTCAATTGTATGAGTATATTTTAACCACTAGTGGCAAGTCAGCTCCATTACCTCACTTGTTGCCCATAAAATTGAAACATGCGTCCACTTTGGCTGATTATGGATTGAGCAACGAGTCCCAAAAGTACATTGATTACATCAATTCAATTCTCAAATCATTAGGCAACCGATCACCATTTGTTTCACAACAATTGATTCAAGAGTTTCAAAACCTTATAGTGAGACTAAGCGAACTAGGATCAACCGAACAAGGAGGATGGTTTGGAAGTAAAATGAGTAAAGTCAACTTGGATAAAGTCTGGGGTCAAATTGATAAATTTATTGCTGGTGACGAAGCCAAGCCAAAAAGTAGTGATAATGGAGTTTTCAGCAAATTCAGTCCAGCAACGTCAAGAAACACATCAACTTTGGATTTGGGTACATTGCATAGCCATATTTCGCCAGCAATGAGGACTCCAGATACATTTGAGAGAAAGCCACCAGTAACTCATCATGCAAGCTATCCTCTAGGTTCCTCTGGTGCTGCTGCGGGCACATTTAACTCATTTGCTCCACCTTTGGTATCCCAATTGTCCTCAACCTCTGTTAGCAAATATGCACCTCCAAATCTAGCTGCAAACTCCTCGTTTCAAAATAACACCGTCGCAGCGGTAACTACACCTAGTGCCATTCCTCATACTGCCGGTCCTGGGTCAGATAGGTATTCACCATACGTGCCACCAGCTAGTAACACTTCCCAATTCCACCCATTGCCTGATTCCACACACCAATCGTTTTTGCAAAGTAAAGGTTATTCTCCATCAGGTCGCAAGATTGCATCGTATCCTTACACCAACAACGCAGCACAAGCGTCCGCTTCATCGCTTGGATCAATTCCTCAGCAACCTAATCATCATCATGGACAGAGTAACTCTATATCAAGTGTAATTTCCGGTGATGTTTTCCATCATAATACTGCTGCTGTTAGTAGTAGTGGTAGCGGTGCTGCTTATGGCGCAAGTCAAGAAACGGAGCAACCACCAGCTGGTGCTTCAACGAACGAGCAAAAAGAAGATGAAAAAATTGAAACCATTAAAGAGTCTCCTGAATTAAAACCAATCCCTCAACCGCTGTCGGAGGTGATGCAAAATCAACAAAGCACCCCATCAAACCCACCAGCGAAGAAACAGCCACCGCCACCTAAAAGTGAATCTGTCGATCCAACTGAACCATCGCAATCTCTTACGAAAGCTCATCCACAGGACGAATTAGCTACTGAACAAGCTGAATCCGTGGAACCAGCTAAACCTGAATCAGCGGATGCCCCTCCACCTCCACCTCCACCTCCTGTGTCAAAAACCAAGTCTGCCCCTCCAACTATGCGAGCAAATCCATATGCCCCTAGAAGTGGAGCAAAACTAGCGTCCAAAAGAAACAAATATGGCCCAACTACGGCATCTTCATCGAGCAACAAGTATGGCCCAGCAAGTGATAATGACAGTGGTAACAAATATGGACCACCTGCTGTACATCTTGCTCAACACAATGAAAAGCCCACGGGAGGAGAAGAACTGGAACCATCTCCAACTGTTCCAGAGCCTCCTTCTCAAGCGCCACCAACTAATGTCGATACTAGTTTTGGCATCTATTCTGAACCTCAAAGAGACGAATTCAAGGCAATTGAGCATACCAGCTCAGCCCCACCAATGAAGGCTTCTGTTCCTGGTATTGATGACAGTTTTGAAGAGCCTTCACTTGCTGAGTCGACAAATATTTTGCACACCCCACAAGCAAGACCATTAAGATTGAACCAAGGACGTGGATATGATCCAATGAATGTGGGATCATCCAACATTACAACTCCAGGATTTGTTGATAGGGGCCCTGCATTAGATGGGTTCCCCATTCCTGGAAGTCCTGAATCAACTACTCGGGCCAATTCTGTATTCGGTGGAACACATGGACCTTCACACGGAGGTGGTGGATTGTTTTCCTCGCGATTATCACAATCACAACAAAGTGCCTTGTACCAACAATATGAAGTACAAGATGATACTGTACGTGATTATGTGCCGGTGATTGAGGAAGAGGAGGATGAAGATGACGATGATGCAGACGCAAAGAAGAATAAGCAAAAGATTGCTGAACGAGAGACAAAAACTAAAACGGGAAAGCAAAAACAGCAAGCTGAATCTACTAAGGAGCAAGAGAAGAAAAAGCAAAGGCAAAACAAAGATGGTTGGCTTAGTGGCTTGTTTTGCAAGAATGATGGTAAAGAAAAACCAACAAGGGCACATTTGGGAAATCAAAACACGTTTTATTATGATGAGAAGCACAAAAGGTGGTTGGATAAATCAAGATCAATTGAAGAGCAATTAAAAGAAGGTCAAGCACCTCCACCTCCACCCAGTATGAAGAAGAAACCTGCAGTACCGGGTCCTGCCACCGGTGCTGCATCCAACAGTGCACCACCACCATCATCGTCGGCATCGTTACCTAACGCTAATTTACCACCTGCGCCTGATTCTTTGGCCCCTACACCTGCATCCGGTAATACAACAGGTCATTCTAGTTTAACTACCCCAAGACCTACACCTAAACCTAAGCCCAAATCAAAAGTAGCAGGTGGTGCCAACTTGGCCAATGCTGGATTGGATGACTTATTGTCGTTGAGTGAAGGAACTGGAGGTGGTGGGCGTAAGGCCAAACGAGCTGGACGTAGAGGATATGTTAATATGATGGACAAATAAGCCTGTGTATAGGGTACATTAAAATAAAGTTAACTGAAAGGACGATTAGTAGAAGCGAAACGAATTATCAGCGTTATAGCTGGTAATCAACTGTTTTATAAAACTCTGTATTCATTTTCCTAAATAAACTAAACAACTTTTCCTGGAGAATTGAAGAAAATCAAAGCAAGCCAAAATGAAATGAATTTAACTCACAACTTAAAGCCACTGTTATATACGGACAATCTAATTAAAAATCTATTTCAACCAACCGTCAAACCCAAAATAATATAAAACCAAAAGAAATGAAAAAGAAGGGGTTTTTTCGAAATAATACAAAATGCACAACCCAAATATTTCCTCCACCAACTGTCTTATGCAGTGATACCAACTTGGGCTTCAGTCAAAGCACCACAGTTTAATAATTTATCCAAACAAACACCACTGGCATTCTTGCTGCCAAATTTCTTAGTAGCTTCCTTGGTAACTTTCCCAGCACTGGAAGATTTCTTCAGTTTCTTTTTATTACTCAAAATATCTTCCTTAGTGAACCCATTGGAGAAACGACAATCGATTTTCTTACCAACACATGAATTGCAAGGTTTGAATTGAATGTATTTTTCATTGACATATAGGAGTTGGAAATTTCCCATACATAATTTGTGGGTTGTTGATAATGTATCGAGTTGTTGTGAAGTAAGGTTGTATGTGGATGCAAGTGATGTGGTGGATGGAGATAAAATCGCAATTTCGGCATTACATTTGACTTTACGAGCACGGCATGAGTCGCATGATGGGCCAAGTCTCTGCCTTCTTTTGTTTGTGGTGGAAGATGATGATGAAGAAGCTGGCTTATTTGATGATGAGATGGACGTTGATTTTGGTGTGGCAACTGGTGTTGGTTGCTGGTTTTGGATATTGGCATGGACCAATTCAGGTGTTGCTGGTGATGACAAATATGAAGTAATCGAAGAAGCTGATGAGGCCAATGATGGGACTGATGAAGATCTTGAGCTTGGCTGGAGTTGGTGTTGCTGCTTTTGTTGTTGTTGTTGCTGTTGTTGTTCCAAAAATATAGCAGAGCTCAATAAACCCAATCCATGTGAATCTCTATTGGATTGGAAGTGGGACAAGTTTGACTCTGTAAGTTGTGAACAGCCACCAGCACTATACGAGCAAACCGAAATTGAGCTTGGCAAGCCCGGTCTGGTTAATGTATAATTTGAAGGACTAATTGGCGGCAATTTGATGTGTGAAGCTGGCGAATGTTCTAGCTGTTGTGATGATACTGATGCAGATTGCATAAGGGTATTAATAGGTGGCAAGACTGTATTTTGAGGTGGTGCATTGTGACTCATCTTAGGACTACTGAATGATGACACATTGGATGACACTGGTGATCTTGGGTGCATAATGGAATAATTAAGTAAATCAGACATAGTTGCTATATGTTTATAAGAATATATATGCGGTAGTACAAATTAGAATATTAGGAGAACCTCTTGCCAGTGTTCTAGTATGGAGTGAGCTGATATGTTGTGATAAGTGAAATAGGATTGATAAGAATCCTTCTTTGAACCATTTTTTTCAAATGGGTGATATTGACGTATATTTATACATCTCTTTATTCCTTATAGGCGGTACTACTAATGATGGTTTGTGGTCTTACGGGTAAACTGTGAATTTTTTTTAAAAAAAATTTAATTTTTTTTTTTTTGCAACTCTAAACTCAATACTACAAAATGCTTTGTGTAAAATTATCCGCTTCATATGAGGGGAATTGTCTTTCGGGATAATCCTGTATATAGAGTTTTTTCTTCCACTGGATATAAACTAAACTTCCCTTTTGCTGCTGATAATTTCCATTACTTTCAATGTAGAGTCTAAAAGAGGAAAGGTTGGGGACTACCAACAGGGGTGCTACTGGAACCCAGGCTGCTAAGTCGGGGAGGAACGTAAAGGTGTGGTGATGTGACGGAGTCAGTTGAAGATAACCATCAATTTTCTCTTGCAAACCCCTCATTTTTTTATTTTTCCACACACACTAATCACTATGATCAGAGAAGAAAAGACAGCAATAAATTCTGAGACTGGGCTTTCCGTTCAACCTGCAATATGCCGAGCAAAGGACTTAACATAACTACGATTTATTTTAAACCCCATGCAGTAGAGTAACCCTTGAATCTCGGAGTGCTCTCAGTTTGTACTGCCTCATGATGATTTCTTATTGAAACAGAGCTTTTACCCGCTGTACGTACTACAAAAGGAGGAGAACAATAAATAGCAGCAGGGCTAAGTAATTGGCCCTCGGCTCAATGTGACTCGGAGAAGGCAAAAAAGAGAAATTTAAACGCATTGCAGATGACTCTCTTTTCCCTCTTATTGTTCTTCTGATAATCGTTGATCGGAGTATGTGTTCCATTGTACAATATCTGTCACAAAATAAAACTTCACTACGTACGGAGGAAATCGGAAAATGAATCATCTGCACTGCATATGACATATAATAATTCACACACAATGTGTTATGGTTGATTATTATCCGTAGGAAAACAGATTCCTTAGGGAATTTAAGGCGCATGCGAGAATAGAGACTTGGAGATATGGAAAACTGTGAATTTGTTCCATTGTGTTTCGCACTTCATTGAACCGAGCTTATATTCTTGCATTGAGAGATAGAGGAAAGTTCATAACCACATGCTTTTTTTCCTCCTCCTCCCCCCAAATAGAGAGCAATAGGGATACTCACACGATGAAAGAAAAGGCTGTTAACATCGGAGTTACTCCAATAGCTGCTATCAATTTAAGTTTGATCATTTACATTTTCAGTCTATATCAGGCCCCCACCCCACAGGCTCACAATCAGTGTCTATTAAAGTCTATCATTTTTGATCTCCTCTTTCTCCTCCTCCTCCCTCTAGCACTTTATGTTCTCGTAATATTTTCGAGTAGAACGGTG
>NC_018298.1:1056366-1064018 GCF_000315875.1 Candida orthopsilosis Co 90-125
AAAAAAATTATAAATTATAAATTTTAAAATGAGAAAACTCCGACGTATGTGTGTCTGGAGGTGGATATTCCCAATTAGGGAATCCCTTCTTACATCCTTTGCACCGAGAGAGGGAAAAATGAAACATCAAAAAAAATAATTAAACACACAGCGAATGGAAAATGAGGAGAACAGAGAAAGTGTAAAAACGTAGTCTCTATGTGTGTCAAGGAGTTATCCGATGTTCTCCCTCTACAAACGTTCTCCTCTCTTTGCTTTCGTATTACTAAGTACTTGCTTCACCCTTGGCTTTTTAATCGAGCCAATGAGAAAGTTGCGGAGTACGGTTAGGTTGGGAAAATAACTTTACAAATATTCAGGACAATTTTTTCAAGCTTTGCGAAAGCGGAGAACATGATTCATTTTGTAGTGGATTTTCTCACACTACTAATTAAAACTATAATACTTGCATCAAGATGATATCATATCAGAGACAGGTGTCTCATGTGAAATGCTCCATGTACATGAAACTGTAACATCCTCCTTTCCCATGTTGTGTGCAGATGTTTGAACGCAAAGACCACAAATGCCTTTCTGTATTTCCTTCTATTTTGACCATGAGTCACAAACCGTTTGTCCTGTACGTTCCACAAAGTATCCTAAACGAAGAAAAACGGAGAATACAAAAAAGTCAATGACTTTTTTTTTCATTGTCGTTTTTTTATTTCGACTCCGAAATATGGAGCACTTTAGCCGAGAGTGATGAAAAGAGGGAGAGGATAGATAATTTGATGATTGATCGTGAAAAGCACAGACTAACATTATTTCATAGTCTAGTTATGACATCCCCAGAGTTTTCTCTATGATCTTTCCGCCGTCTAGATAAACTATTTTCTGAAAATGATTTCATCATTAACTTACCTACAAATTGCATGTGCTAGAATAGTTACGAGAGGGACCATCACACAAACCGCCCGATAAGTTGTTGTTTTACAAGTTCCCGGGGTGATACTGATCTAACCCATCGTACATGTACAAAGGGCTTAAGATATTAAAAAGAACCGAGGAGTAAGACCAGTCCAGCATCAATCTTTTTTTTATTACTTTGTTTGTTTATGTCCTGAGAACTCCATTTCGAGAATTTAAGACACGACACATATACTCGATATCTTATTGTTTGAGCATTTGTGTGGGGTATCGGAAGTCGGAGAATAAAAATGTCTGACACTAACCATTGCATTAACTCCTGCTTCACTTTCTAATATAATATTTTATACATTACGATTAATGAAACTGATATGGTACAGCTCATTCTGCATGTTTTTGTCGTCCTATTTGTTAAGCATCTTACCTGACGTCATATGGACTAAAATCAGAAGCTAATGTTTCTCATATTTATTGTGCTCAACCTCATGTGCACTATTTTATCCCTGAAGTGGATAATAAAGTTCCTCGGCATTGATAGAAATTAAATTTTTTTGCATCTACCCTTGGAACTTTTCTTCCATCAAACGTTTGATTAAGTCGTAGGCGACAATACTCATTGTCAACTTCAATCCCTAAAACTTCCTTGGATCCGTCAAATGCAAACTACTCATCAATCACCCTTGTTCAAGCTTTGGATAAACTTCCTAATTTGTAAGCAAAAAAATCCGTTCAATTCTCTAATTAACGACCCATATCAAGCTAGGGGAAGAAAGTCTTCGGTGAACTTTCACTACTTCATGTTTTCGATGTTTATCAATTCTCTATCTAATTGGATTGATGAAAAGTGTTCCACTAGGTTATTTTTTAAAAATTCAAATTGCTGTAATAATTTGTAAAATTCTTTGCAAAAATACTAAAATGAAGAATCATGGGTTTTTTAGTCCAAAAATCTTAGTTGCTCTTCGAGCACTGTATACTCTTACCGTACACCAGTATTATCACAGTGATTGCCAATATGGACCTTTCATTCGAAACTATTCAGTTCCGCAGCTCTTGTACTCAGCACGTGATATATTACTTTGGTAGCGCGTCGACTCCGTTGTTTTATTTACATTTTGTCTCAATTGGGAACGAGTCTTCATCGTGATCACAACACCGTCAAAAATAGTTAGTGCTTTTACATCAAGGGATTTGATTTATTCCATCACACAGATCCCATTGCACTAAAGACATTAGGTGAAACAAAGTGAAAAACTGGTTTCCAAGTTATGTGAGTATGACTGAGACATATCATCAACTACATGTATCACTAAATACGCCAATTAAAAAGATCAGAAACTTGAATTTAAATTCATCACCAGTTAATTATGACATACACGAGGATAGACAAGATGATCACCTGCACCACCACCAATGCCCATCTTACCTTCTGCAGGGGACCCATTCTACTTTCCCAACACAACCTCAAGCATCAACAAAACTATATCCAAGTTTAGATCTACAAAAATCACCAACCGAGTCGTCCATGTTGAATAAAGGATACTCGCATAAACTAACCAACAATGTGCTTTCGGAATTACACATGCGGGCTCAGCAAATTACCACGGGCCAGAATGGTAGTGACAACATACAATCATCAAATACTTCACCACTGTATGGAATGGATGACCAAGTGAGTCAACGAAGAAATAAACGTTATAGTGGAGTACACATGAGCAAATTTAAACAAATGGAATCGATATCACACCATTATTCAGTACACAATAGAAACAAGACACCATCACCACAAAAACTGCAACCCGAGGATGGAACAGAAGGGACTAACTCCAATGGCACAATTGAAAGTGCCAGTAAACGAAGACGAACATTGAATGGAAATAATGAAATAATGGCTATTCCCATTTTACATCAACAACAAAAACGACAACCACTGAACTTTACTGAGAACCGGAAGATTTCACCCAACAAGATATCACCAAGTAAAGCCTCGTATAATTTGAATTCGATCTTGAGACAGACAACGGATACTGGATCTCCTAACAAAGAAATATGGACACAACCACCACCAAAAGTGCCTCAATTGAAGAAACGACCTAGTTCATTGGAAATGGCGGGTGTGATTAATTCATCACCGACAAGATATAATGAAACAGGTTCGGGAACTTTGAAGTCTCTGATGTTACAAATGGATAAACCAACCAGTAATAACAATGTATCGAGCTTGCTTAAGGAGCCTAGTAAATTCAACGGTAGTGCTCAGCAGCATGATAATAGCCATAATTTACCAAATAGACCCGGTTCTTCTCGATCATTCGTCAAGCCCAGTTCTCCTCAACAACAACAACTATCTTTACATAAAAAGTCCCTGATACCCCAATTACAAAAGAAATCGAGCATACCCCAATTACAAAAGAAATCGAGCATACCCCAATTACAAAAGAAATCGAGCATACACCAATTGCCAAAGAAACCACTGATACCCCAGTTACAAAAGAAGACTAGCATTCCTCAACTACAAAGGAAACCACTGATACCCCAATTTCACCATAATGACCAATCCAATAGAAATGCAACAACATCATCAATGAAGACAGCTATGAAACCCCCAACATCAATAAACCTTCATCACCAAAATCAAACCTTACAACTGTCAACAAAGCATCTTAATGAGGCTTCAACTCAACCCTTTATTTCACGAATGAGTCCATCAAAGTCATTTTCATCATTCAAACAGCATACCCTGCAAGGTGGAAACGCAGTACTGCACAAAAATCAACCGCAATCAAACATTCATGGTGGTCAAAGAGTGGATACATCAAAAGCAACGACATTACCTAAATCAAAATCAATCACTATTCCTCAACCATTTTCATTATATGACAAACCAACAATTTCATCATCCCAGAAATCATTGAACAAGTATCAACGATTCAAAGAGAAATTTAATTAATACAAAAAAGCCAGGCCCATTTAATACGCTATATATTTTTAAACAACATATGGTATAATAAGTCTAAGTTCTTTTCTCTTTCCTATCTATAGTTTCAAAGTGGATGGTTTCTTCAGTCATTCATAAATATTAGTTTGTACTTTAATCTCACCACCAATAACAATTTCTTGTTGACCACTCCATTTTTCCTTTGCCGGCAACAACACCATTGAACTTACATGACCCGGTTCAACACAAACCATATTATGGAATCCCAGTTTAGGTTCGAAATCACCCATCCCTTCAGCTTTCTTTGTCCATGGATTCCAGACTACTGAATCTTGCAAATTAGTACGATGTAAATTGTACAACACTTTACCCTTATCAATAATTTGAATTGTACGTTTAGGGTTTACGTTTTGGTAAATACGATCAAATTCTTCATGGAATGAAATTGCTGGTGCTTTTTCAGTGTACAGTTCAGCAATCAATTGATCGTAGCAGGATACATCGACCAAGTTGTTGACCAAGACATCAGTTATATCTTCAACATGGTAGTAAGTGTGGAATAACCAATTGAATTCAAATGGGGTGGATCCAGTATTTTCAACTTCAATTTTTTGAACCAATTTGTCACCCGAGATTGAAACAGTTAAAATCAAGGTGAAATCAAAGGGCCACTTCAGCCTTGTTTCTTCATCCAATTGTTCTGGTCCTAACCCAAATTGAATTGTTGGTGGATTTTCACTAGTTTGACCAAGAAATTCCCATGTATTATTTCTAGCGAAACCATGTTGAGGCAATTTTGCTGTTGGATGATTAGGGTCTTTTTGTTTTCCAAAAACAGGGAATACAAGTGGAATACCACCTCGAACTGGCTTTGATCCATCTAACTTAGCCGCTTTCGAAAGCCATAATTTTTCTTCTCCTTGATGATGCCAGGATATGATTGTGGCTCCGAACTTTAAGATGGTTAATTTGGTGTTGGAATCGTTAACGTCAGTTAAAATGACCCTGTCTTCTAATTCTTCGACCGGCATCGCTAAGCAGGAGATAAAATCTAGGGAGGAATAGTTGTTGCTGTGAGAGTAATTGGAGGTTCCAGTTTGAGTTTGATTTGTTGTTGAGGGAAAGAAATTGTTGGCAATATTAAAACAATAGGATGTAACACAAAAACAAAACAATATGAATTTCGCAACCTCCTCATGGGTGAATATACAATATCAAAGAGGTTAATGCTCTAGAGAGGGAGGTTATTCACAACTGGATACATTTTACGTATGAAGCAGAAGCAGACATACTCAAAGTAGCGCTTCAATCATAGTTTAGCTTAGGAATATGAAATCAGAACTTATGCCTTTTGCAATTAATAGTGTTTATACTTTATAGACTATGTTCTGTTAACGTATAATCACAGGCTCCTGGATTTACTCTACCCACTATGAAAGTTGTTTAATGACCTTAGCAGGTATACCTCCAACCATGTAATTGGGTGGTACATCTTTAGACACGACAGCACCAGCAGCAACCACAGCACCTTCTCCCACAGTAACACCAGCAAGTATAGTAGCATTAGCGCCAATCCACACATTTGATTTGATATGAATATGCCCTGTAGTAAGTGCACGTCTTTCTTCGGGCAGAATTGGATGTCCTTCTGATAATAAACTTACTCTCGGAGCTAGGAAAACATTGTTTTCAATTGTGATCCCACCAAGATCTAAAAATACGCAATCGAAGTTTATAAACACATTTTGGCCAATGGTTAAGTTTTTCCCGTAATTGATGTATAGTGGAGTGAATACATTGACAGTGGTATCAATTGGCTTGTTGGTGATTTCACCGAGAATCTGTCTGACTTCATCTGGATCTGGTGAGTTGTTCATGCGTAATAATAGCTTTCTTGTTGCGTAAGATTCTTCCATTGATCGATGACTTTGTGAATCGTTGAAAGGTACAGTTTCACCATTTCGTAATCGTTCAAAAATATCTTCGTTAGTCATTGCTATAGGCACCGGGGGGGGGGGGGTGAGATGAAGGTGAAATGTAGCTAGCTGTGAAGTGAATTGTAATGGGGGTGAAGGCAACAAGAATTAAAGTTCATTTTTTATACTGCCATTTCAGCAAGCGGCTGAATTAAACTGGTCAAAATGTTTTGATTTTCTAAATGTGTTGAATGTTTTTATTTCGGAACAATCACTATTTCAAGTATATCGGCCGAAGAAAATAAAAATGGGGGGTGGAGGACTGATAAAGAAGTTTTGAGATGGTGCTACTGCATTGGGGGCTAAAAATTTTGGTTTTAAGCGCTGTATGTATACCTAGGAGCTGGAAAATATATAGTTAGTCGTAAGAGATAAAATACTTTCTACGCAGTTTTAACATATTAGAGGAATAACTAGATATTCCAATGACGAGGGATTAGGATAGTAACTCTCTATAGCACCTTATCTTTACACTATTAGTCGTAAGTCTATGGTATCGACTACAAAGATAAATCCATAGAGAGAAAGAGAGAGAGTGTGTATGTGTGTGCTGACAGCTACATTCTATCGGTAATAAGACCACTACTCCGTAAACAAAAGAATTTCTTTTGTTTTGTTATTAATAACCGACATCCGGAGACAAAACAGTAAAATAAAAGAAAAAAAGAAATTTCTGTTCTAATGTCGTGTCGTATTTGTACGAGAGTTGACATTCAGTTTTTACCCCTATTATTTCATTTCTCTATTCCTTAAAAGCAAAAACAATCACAATTTACCTACAAAGATATACTACCGCTTGAAAGCCATAAACGCATACTTTGTTGTTAAGCTGCTATGAGTCCCACTCCTATAGATACAATAGCTTATACCAATTACTATGATCTAGGAGAGCCAGCGACATTTCTGTATTGTAATTTGCAATTTATAATTGCTTCATTGAATTTCTTTTTAAAATGTCTTACTGAGATGTATATCGCACTAAGTATATGTCGTGGAATGTTCACTAAATGTCGTACTTTTTTACTCCTATTTTTTTTCCACATTGACAGCAACAAACTACAGACAATAAAACAATGCAAACAACAATAGAACGCAGTAGACACACAGACACACAGACACTAAAGTCTCTTTTCTTTATTTATTCTTTTTTTTTTTTCGACTGACTTATTGTTATTACAGAATCCTATTGCTACAATTTGTATTGTATTACTTTACTTACTCCAACTTCAAAAGTTCTTATTTCTGGAAAAACAACAAAAACCATCGAAAAAGAATCACATTTTTACAACCAACTAATTAATCTATCCATCATCAACCAACCATCTACGTCAGCACACACATCTCTCTACACCCATAGACCATATACCGCATAACATTTCACGTAACATACCACATAACACACACTTCCTTCTCCCTTTAATCAGCGACAAACACACACAATATTACAAGACATCTCCATCTACAACAACAAAGTTTTACAACCAAATTTATAAAACCTCCAAAAGCAAGTCGCAACCAGACTTCGAACTCACCCATACGCAGCACAAAAGGCAGAGACATTTAAAAGATGTCACGCGATTACAGTGGATCGTCCATACTTCACAAACCGTATCAACTCTTCAACAACTACTTTCTACTGGAAAAGACACCTACTTCGACATTACCTGATTTAGAAACAAATACTAGCATTAGAACTAGTCTTCACAGACTCAGACATCATAAATTCACCAAAGGTGAGATATTACACTATGGTTTCCTTTCTTTTGTTTGGCTGTTTGTGTTTGTAATATACCCAGCATCCATTTTGTTTAAACTTCCTGTTTTGCTTGCAT
>NC_018298.1:1065116-1099713 GCF_000315875.1 Candida orthopsilosis Co 90-125
AGAGAGAGAGAGAGAGAGAGAGAGGGCAATCGTCTACTAGAGCGGTATTGTGTATACCAAATTAGACGATGGTTCTAACGATGATGACGATGATTATGTTGATGATACGACGACTTTATGAATTTGCACACCCCCCTAGCTTCGACATTATCATTCAAATAGAGACAAGGAGGGCCTGAATCATGACAAGACTCCCCAGAAGTGATTCAAAACTACCATCCTGCTCTTCCTTGCAACATTTGCTATTACTCAAAAACCAAAATTACAAGATATTTCTCTACTCCAGTGTTGTTTTATATTTGCTTTTGCTTTTATTTGCTTTTTTACTTGTTATTTGTTGATACTTTTTGGGCCATATTTTTCACCTACTACAATGTTTTTGCTTTTATATCGGAATTGGACTTTTTTACTCCTTTTTTATTATTCCATAATCATAATACTAATAATTAATTTTAATATATAACTGCTTTTGATATATATAAATATATTTATACACGTGAAATACAAAGGTGAAGTTCGTTGTGGTGGTTTCGCAGAGTACTTTTAGTGATTGAGAGGCTTTGTGTTGGATTTTGAAATTTGCAACAACATAAAATAAGTACAAGGCAACGTTAGCAACAAAAGCATGCGAGATCAAATTGTAACAATTGCAGTTGTATTGTTGTTTATGCATTTATCGCTTGCTTTGATGCTGTATACTCACTTATTTCGCAAATTAGCTTTTAGCAATTGCGTAGGCACAAATATACTATTTTTAGATGTACATCAATTATTATTATTCCTTCACTTGTTAAAGTACTGGTGACTGCCATGGCATCAAGATTTTTTACGATTTTAGAGTTTTTATGGGTTCGGAACCATCCTTGGGACTGATCTATTTTCAGATCAAAGCCACTCAAGAACTGAAATGGGTCAAACAGAGTCATTTATTGTCCAACGATATTACAGATTCCTTCCCCGTGCCACCTTCACAGGATAATTTTACAGATACGAGAATATTTGAATGATACACTTTCCTGATTTTATACGATGTTAGGGCGATTACAACCTCTCCTCTCTCTCATCTGTTGTTCTTATTCTCCTCACTCCTATCGTATCATGTTCCGAGAGGTATATACCCGGATGCAGCAGGTACGAACACATGAAATTAAACTTGAAGGTGTAGGCGAGTCACCAAGTGAAACCTCATACTTGTTTGCACCTAGATAGTTAGTGTATACACATCTCATGTACGATGAGTGTATGAGATTGGAATGACCAAAATTAGATAAAGTTCAATTCGACCCCCGTATCGGGTCTTTAACGCACCTTCTCCACTATATCTACTGTCTCACACCACCACCTCACTTCCTCTTGTCCTTGTGTAATGTTTAAAACTAGCGTGTTTTGTTTTTGAAATAGTTCGTGATTGTGGTATTTCCATGCACATGCACGATGATGAAATCCCAAGATTTGACCACGCTTGATTGTGATTGTGATTGTGATTTATTTTTAGTTAGATGTCATCAGTTGCGAAGCATGTTTACTACTTGTGTATGCTCACCTCATGTACAAATCGAGCTCTTGCTCTTTTGTGTCATAGTTGTGCGTGTTGTAGAATTTCTTAAGGTTTTACTTTGGTTGTATACGAATAGAATGTACTCAGACTGTGCAATAAGTATTCGAAGGAGGTAGGACGATTGACGCAGCCCTTTGTCCAACTCCTTCCGCCAGTGGAATCACATATTACTTTATAAATAATGTGTTGGTTCCTACTTTTCTCCCTCTTTACACTTTTACGAAGTTCGTTTAAAAGTGATTTACGATACAACATTGTTTTTCTTTTTGATTTTGCACCTCTTTCAGTGTTGCTATTGTTGTTGTTACTGTTACCAATATTATAACTGGTTTTTAGAGTTCTGGGCTTTTTTGTTTATTATCTTTGAAAGCTTGAAAAGTTGTGTTGTTTGTTGTTCAAGAAAAGAAGGTAAGTTCATTTTATTCATTTGAGGAGTACCAAATTTAAATGAATGAGCAAAGCGAGGATTTGGAGATGATGTTCATGTCTAAAATTTAGATAACTACGCATTGTCAAATTAACCATCTGCTTCATACGCTAATTGACACTAAATGGTTCGATTGTTGTATTTATATTTTATTTTGAGTATTATAATTTAGTCGCGATAAATAAACAAAAATTCTTCACCAAAATTTAAATCTAAACCTTTTTTATATTGCATCCAACGTCAAAACCAAGAGGATATTTTAAGTATAAACTTTAATATTATTTTGAATTTCCCCAGATATTTTCATTCCCAATAGAAACGCCTAGGTGGTATGCTTAACATATGCTATACACGCTAAACATGCTACTCATGCACGTGCTATAATAACTCCAAGTGGCTGGCTGCTTTGTGTTTAACTTTTTTGATAATTTTATGTGGAGATGCATAACAGTTGGGTTTACTCAATATTATAATTGAAATGACCCAGAAAGGGGGAAACGAGGGCGTTGCATACACACCAATTTTTTGGAGAGGGAGAGGTTTGGCCATTTTTGGTTTATTTTCTGGAATACTACCCATTAATGCAAGTTAAGTCAAGTCAAAAATTTTGTTTAGCCAGCAACGTGATCTGACGCTTTATACATCGTGAGTGTTGGGGTTTTATAATAACTTTCACGAGATTTGGTCTGACTATTAATATAACTTCAAATCTCCTTGAAGTTTAGTGAATTCTTTTCAGTTTCCCTTTCTTATACAATCCAACTTTAGAAAGTCACAAATATATTCCAGTTCAATATAATGAGAGTGAGTCAAGTGACATCAACTCTTTTATCACTTTTTGCCGCGGGTGTTTTGGCTTACGATCAAAATTTCAAACTTAGAGCTACAATCAATGACGTTGAACTATATGTACAAATTAACCCGGAGACTCAATATGCTGAGTTTATTGCCGCTGATATTGATCAAAGATTTAGATTCAATGACGAAAATGAATTGATTTTGAACGATGATCAATCGACCTTGATTGGTATAACTCCAGCTGATCTTGTTTTCAAAACTTATCCAATAAGTGAGGATTTGGGGATTGATAACTCGTGGACACTTTCAACTAATGAAGAAGGTGATGAAATCTTGGTCTATAATACGCCAATTTTTGCTTGTGGCGATGCAGCTCCATATACAATTACTATCAATGAAGAAGTTGGTTGTGCTGCTTTTGGTGATTTGGTCCGTTTTGATACCGCCTTGAATGAAGAAGCAGTTACTGAACCGGAAGAAATTGTTGAACCTACTGATCCAGAAGAACCAACCGACTCAGTTGAACCTACTGATCCAGAAGAAATTGTTGAACCTACTGAACTTACTGAGCCTACTGAGCCTACCGAGCCTACTGATCCAGAAGAACCAACCGACCCAGTTGAACCTACTGATCCAGAAGAACCAATTGAACCTACTGAACCAGAAGAAATTGTTGAACTTACTGATCCAGAAGAAATTGTTGAGCCTACTGAACCAGAAGAACCTACTGAGCCCACTGAGCCTACTGATCCAGAAGAAATTGTTGAACTTACTGATCCAGAAGAAATTGTTGAGCCTACTGAACCAGAAGAACCTACTGAGCCCACTGAGCCTACTGAGCCTACTGAGCCTACCGAGCCTACTGATCCAGAAGAAATTGTTGAACCTACTGAGCCTACTGAGCCTACTGAGCCTACTGAACTAGTTGTGCCAGCCGAGGTTTCTCTTCCTACTGATTTTGTCAATTCAGAAGAGTCATTTGAAATTGTCGCTCTTATTTCCGGAAGTTTGGAAGCTATCACTTCTAATGGCACTCACATCACTATTACCAATGGAGAAGCTGTACAATTTGTCATCGAAGATGGTTTCTTGAAGGTTGGTGAAGATCGATACGTAAAAATTGAGGATGACGGACTTTTATCCATTGCTGCATTGGCAAATGCTACTTCGGGATGGAGTATGGAAGGAAATGTACTTGAGTTTGTAACTGCTTTGAAACGTCGTTCTGTTACGAAACGTGATGAACCTGTTCCATTCGCAGTTTGTGAAGCTGATGTTGGATACGTTGTTTACGCTGGTACTGGTGCTGGTTGTGAACCAATTGAAGTTGCTGCTCGTCAAGTTGAAGGTGAAGTTGAGCCTACTGAACCTACTGAACCTACCGAACCTACCGAACCTACTGAAGGTACTGAGCCAACTGAGCCAACTGAAGGTACCGAACCAACTGGAGGCACTGAACCAACTGCAAGTGCCGAGCCGACTGATGTTACTGAAGCACCTGAACCAACTGAAGAGCCCACGTCTTATACTACCAGAACAGTTGACGTGCTTGTGACTGTTACCGAGTGTGACGAAAACTCATCTTGTACTGAAAAGGTTGAAACTTCCCAATCACTCGAGGCTGCTATTACTGATGCTCCGGACAGCATTCTTACCACATTGACCCAAGAAACTACTGTTACTATCACTTCATGTGAAGATGATAAATGTGCCGAAGCCGTTACTGTTCAAAAGACTGTCATAACTACCTACTGCCTTGAATCATATGTAACTGAAACCGTTGTTATCCCATGTACCACCGACGTTACTTATACTGTTGAGGAATGTTCTACTGATGACAAATGTGATGTTTATACTACCGAAATACATACAACCAGTTACACTACTGTCACCTTGACTACTTATTTGGTTCTCACTGAAGAAGGTCAAGCTGAAGCTACTGAAGCACCAGCTGAGGAAGAACATGATGAAGTAGCATTCGAGGAAGGTGCCTTAGAGGAAGAATCAGTGGAAGAAGCTGCCACAGAGGAAGAAGCACAAGAAGAGGCTGCTCCAGAGGAAGTCGCTCCGGAAGAAGCTATGCCAGAAGAAGTTGTTCCAGAAGAGGCTGCTCCAGAGGAAGTCGCTCCGGAAGAAGCTATGCCAGAAGAAGTTGTTCCAGAAGAGGCTGAACAAAGCGAAGCTCTTGCTGGTGTCGCATCAGAGCAAGGAGCCCCAGAAGAACAACAACAAGTTGACAGTGAAGTAGCTACAGAGATGATTGAAGCTCTTGAAAACAGTGGTGCAACGAATGCCTTGAACTTGAAAGCTTTGGCTGGTGTTGTTGCTATTATGATTCCAATGTTCTTGTAATTTTATTAAAGGGAACATTTTTCGGTTGTATTTTTATAATTGATCAATATATGACGTATACTTGAAGTATAGATATTCTACTGTAAATAGCATTCCATTGAATCGGGCAAGTTCTTTTTAATCTAAGTGGATGTGATTCTTCCACCAATGACATGTGGCATTTTCTGTTTTGAAGAAGATGGCGCTAAGGCGGTTGCAAATAAATTGAATGATTAGAATTGCACGACCTTCTACTGGATATATTTTTACAAGTACAACCATATGGGCATAAAAAACATACGTGTATTCTGTACGACCCTATGAAAAGAGCTATTACGACTTCATATCATTTCGCAAGTGATGACAACAGGTTTCACTTTAGCTCATCAATATGTATTAGAGTATAAAAGTCGTTGCTTTGCTGTGGTTTTACTAATTTACGAATTGTCTAGAAGTGCATGAGGCACCAACAGAAAACAAAAAAATTTTAAATTTATAAACCTGCAGAGAATATTTTGGGTTTATTGGACCACACTCAATCTACATTTTGCGTGTTCAACTACGTGACAAAGGATAGAACCAAGCATAAATTTCTTCTCACCACTATCAACCACATACTTTGACTTATTCTGTTTGACACCTACAAGAGTTACGGAAAAAGAGGAGAATTAGCATCACGTTTATCGCGCAACCCTTTATCGAGTTGTGATAAAGGAAAGGGGATGAACTATTTTAGTTTCTGACACATTTCACAATAGCAATAACTATTCCAGTAATAAACTAGAGGAGATGTCAGAGTTAATTGCAGATCTACGGCAACAAACATTGCTCACGCTCACGACGATGACAACGGAAGTGCAAGTGAGTAATGTTGCCTCAGCATCCGCATTAGAGCCCACTACAGCGGATAATGTCATGGCAACAATAGTGCACTTATTCAAGAGGGTCGACGATATCAACAATCAAATCACAAAGTTCACACATCATGAATCGTTCGTACAACGAGTTGTGGCAATATCTTCGTCATGCGCATCAATCACAGCGGTTATGATTGCACTATACTTCCTACTAGCGATCGATCCCAAACGACTTGTGTTTCGTCACCAACTAATTTCATTTTTACTATTGTTTGATTTGTTAAAAGCGGTAATTTTGTTGATTTATCCAAGTAGGGTGTTGACTCATTCAGTTTCATACTATAACCGAAAATTTTGTCAAGTTGTGGGATTTTTTACTGCCACGGCGATCGAGGGAGCAGACATTGCAATTTTTGCCTTTGCCTTGCACACGTTCTTGCTAATTTTCAAGCCATCATTGAATACCCGGCTGGCACATTCTAATCGTGTTGAAGGTGGTCTATACAAGATGAGATATTTGGTATATGCATTGTCAGTATTGATTCCGTTGATCTTGGCCAGTTTGGCATTTATCAATGGGACAGGGTATGATTCACTCGTTTGTTGGTGCTACTTACCCATGAGACCTGTCTGGTACAGGCTAGTCCTTAGTTGGGTTCCACGTTGGTGTATCGTTGTTGCCATTTTTGTATTTTATGGCTTGATTTACATTCGCGTTGTTAAAGAGTTCAAATCCCTAGGTGGGGCTTTTACAAATATTCATCAAAGAAATGCTGGTCATTTTAGTAACGAAGCTCCCACATTTTTTGCGTCGCTAAAGTTCTTTTTTGGCTCAATCAAGGACCACTTATTTCCCAAGATGTTGATACCGGAAGAATCTGCACATACTGCAAAATTGACCACTAGTATAGGGCCATTTGAGCGTGGACGTGGTGGAGGAGTCAATGAACTGGATTCGGATGAAGTCGATGATTTAGAGGAGTTGGCAGATGACTACACCGATTCATCTATAAAGGATATCAATTTACAGCACTTTCAAAGGCGGCAAAAGGTTATTCAGAAACAGATGAGGTCAATATTTATCTATCCGTTTGCATACTGTTTTATTTGGTTGTTTCCGTTTATTTTACAATCTACTCAGTTCAACTATGAAGAGGCTCATAGTCCAGTTTATTGGTTGAATGTTTTGGGTGCATTCATGCAACCCTTCAATGGAGTCGTTGACTCAATTGTATTTTTCATTCGAGAAAAACCATGGAAAAATACCGCCATGAGAAACTTTGAAAAGGAACATCGACAACGCGTTGACAATATCATCCAAAACAGTGTTGAGCAACACCGATATAGTGCTGTGCCATTTACTAACACGCAGGAAGCAAGCGAGCGCATTGCACGAAACTCAGTCAGTGCCAGCACAGCATTAGTTGATATCAATAACTACAAGTATTGGAGACGACTTTTAAACAAATGGAAATTTCCATTGTTTCAACTACCGACGGAGGAAAACATATTCAAAGCTCAAGATAAGTATATTAGCAAGAGATTGAAAGAAAAAGAGGAGAATGGAGAATTTAACCATTTCAAGCCTCAACAACCAAAGGGAACTAAAGCCAACTTTACAATGAATGAAAAACCAAATAGTACAACTAGTAATGACGATAGTGAGTTGAGTTTCCCACCCCAAATTCATGATAAGTATTCTACTCACAAATTTGAGCCAGGATCAAGTGCTGGTACTGTTCCTACCCTAAGCCTACCTCAAAGGCGTAGAACCAGTGTTCCTGTTTTCAAATCGGATATACAAACCCCACCATCACCTAATCAAGTCGATAATGATGAAGATAATGAGGATGAGGGGAGTGAATTAGATTTTACCCAGTTTTTAAAGTCTTGAAAAGATTGAAATAAAGGGTGTGTAATAGTGAGACGCTTGTGATATACAAACATATTCAAAATAGTAAATTAATAGCTAATGTTTGTATAATAGTGTAGGATTCGTATGTGTGGGTGATGCATCTTCTTTTGCGTTGATAAGAAAGTTAGTTTTGTGTAATGAAGAGCGATTATGGGGATAAAGGAGCAAACAGAAATCCACACTGTTCGAACGATAAGATCAGTAACTGTATTTGACAACACAAACACAGACATACATCATGAACTATACTACTTCCAAATTACCAGTACTACCATTCGAGATCATAGAGAATATCCTACTCTACCTTATGGATGATGAAGATACTTTGGACTACTTACAAACTGTTCCTGAATTGACATCGACGATAATCAATTATCGGCGATCAACAGTCAATGTGAGTAAGACTTGGACCTGGCTGCGTGGTGGAACTTTCACCATTGAAGACTTTTATCATGAACGATTGCATTTAAATTACAAACCTCGTCTAGTGGTGTCTGATATTTTGTCCGTTTGTCAGATACTTGACCTGGGTGTTGATTTACAAGGGATCAAATTCAAAATTGACGTAGAGCCATACGACACCAACGAACAGATTCAGAGAGTCATTTCAAATGTCGACTTATTCCAACTAGGCATTGACCGTACAGTTAAAGTGAATTCCGACTTGAGACATTTATGTGTTAGCAGATGGTCCACTAATTTTCCACCTGAACTTGAATCATTAAATCTTGATGGGTTCCTTCCTCAACTCATGCCCTACGTGCCACCAACAATAACTAGATTACTGCTAACTGACCCACACTTATATCCACCCCAAAGTCAGTTACCGACTTCGATTCGTGAGTTGCGAATTGAAGAACAGAAGATTTCGCAAGTATCGATAAACGTCACTTATTTGGTCAATCTTCGCCTGTTCGAATTCAAAGGAAATGTTGAAAAGGGCTTTTTGAATCACTTGCTGGACATGCAATTGCCTACCACGATCGAAAGTTTGTCATTGGAATGCACAAGAATGGTGTCTTTAAATGGAATAGAATCTTTTGCCAATCTTCAGAAATTGAGAGTAATTGACTGTCCCAATTTGATATTATTTTTCACACCAGAGTTTCCATCGTCGTTGACCTATCTTGAGTTTAGCTTTAAGAATTGTCGCCAGAAACTATTTGAAAGAAACCGTGTTGTTTTCCAAATCCCTGGAAGGAGTCCACTAGATGCAGTAAGATTTGTGTATGCCAATGGAGGGTTCATACTTGCTGTTGAGGACGAATTTAATCCACCACCACTGTTGAAGACCTTAATATTGAAAAATCACCAAGAAATCTATTTTGGTCCTAAGCTAAACCTACCAAACTTGCAAACATTGGTGGTGGAGAAGATTTTTAAATTGAATTGTGGCAGATTACTTTCAGGATTATCAACATGCGATACCTTGAATGCATTGACATTGAAAGATTCATCGATTGACTGTATTGATGATGTCAAATTTCCAAAACATTTGTACCATCTTGACTTATCGGACAACCTTTTGAGCTCTATTCGAAATACTAATCTACGTCAAGCAAAACATTTACGGAAAATGAATTTGTCTCGTAATCGATTCATCAGTACAAACAATATTGATATTCCCAACAGTTTACTAGCCATAAATATGTACTATAACGAATTACATTCATGCAATATCCCAGATACAAATCTAACAAAGCTTGACATTGAACTTTCAGCGGGTACCGAATTCGGCTGGAACATGCTCCCAACGACCTTGATGTACGTTACAATAAAGGGAGATGGTCACTACTTTGAGCAGGTACCAAGCACTTTCCAAAGCTTAAGAAAGTTATTTCTTCATTCATGGCTTCAGCCTATTCGATTGCAAAATTTAAACTTTTCCCAACTTTCCAATTTATATGATTTGGAAATTTGCGCCGTTCAACCACAAAAGTGCAACAAGGTTCAATTGCCCCAACCAATAGTCAATTTTTTCCTTCGGTTTCCACAGGGTACTGCTTGTCAGTGGCCCGATTTGAAGCTGCATAAACGATTAAAGACACTTACCTTTGAGTCTGTTAGTTTTGATGAGATAGATTTGGATACGTTACCACTTAGTTTGGAAGAATTAAAAATATCATATTCCCATGAGTTTCCTGCTCGTGGATCTGTTCGACATCTTACAAATTTGAGAGTATTGGATATAAGCGATGCGTTAATCAATGGGCTCCCATCATTTTTCGTTGATCTGCCCGAGTCATTGACTGTCTTGAAAATCGATAACAAGAAAATTGCGGCGAATTGTGCCGATTATATAAATTGTTCTAACTTGCAATTGCTCACGGTGTTCAGATTTGGATTAGACCTTTATGAAGAAAGGGATAGTGTCGTGGCATTCATTTCTAACATGATTGCAAAGTGTCCTAAGCTACATAGGGTGTTTGTGCGTGACGATGATGCAGAGGATTACACTTTCCAGCAGTTTGGCGACCTTATTAAACCACAGCTTGGCTATAGCAGTCACCCAGAACGTTGGTGTAGATAATCTCGGCCCTACCAAAGAAGAATGATAGATTGGTGTCCAGTACTGTCAATGTTGGCTGATATCTGTTCTAAAAGAATGGTATCACAACACTATAGTCTGTGGCACCAGGTTGTACTTCACTACTCAGGAACAACTAACGTTGATGACACAATATCGTACCGTTGTAAAGAGCTTTTTGGTTGAAGATTAAATTTGTGTTACTAATCGAGCCGACTCCAAATTTTTATTCGGTCTTTCTTTGTCCATAGATTAAGTCCGATTGGTGTTAAAAGCGATAAACGGATCTCATCGGACAGCACCACAGAATGAAGCAATAATCTCAGTTAGAAGACACCTCCCAGTATGGGTCTAGTGTCATTGCCGCAACTAACAATAACTAAATGTATACTGGTTCCACTTTCTACTTTTGAAAAGAATTTAAAGCCGGTTGTTTGCTTTTGTCTCCGGCTATTGAAATGAGTTATAACCGACGGAAAAAAATATAAACAAAAAAAATATTCTGTATGTATCAAAAGGTCGTGCATCAGCAAATGTCAGGTAATGCACTTTGAGCAGAGCACAATAGAAGTATGTTGTGGTTACGAAAAGAATGGCAATAGACGAGAAGTTTAGTCTCAGTTTTAGAAATTAAAGCCGGATCGTAATAAGTTCAATTGTGGTATATCTGTAGAGAGAGAGATGTTACATTCAGAGAAAAAAGCGTTGACCGGAATAAAAGTATGTGTGTTTGTGTGTGTGGCGCTTAAATGGGTTTTGCGTCTCTCATCAAAAATGATGCAATCTTCCTTGCTTAGCTTCCCCCACGGCCAGCATTCACTCTCTAAAATGATATCTGGTTGGGAGCCAAATAAAAAATCTTATCCAATCCCGACGCCTGAATAGTACAGCTTTGGAACAAACACGAATTGGTATTTCACCGACCCGCTTGTCGAGCAACACGTACTTTAGTTTCGTGTAGACACAGAAGGTGTGTTACTTGTTTTTCTGGTTGTATGTTGTATGTTTACACACTCGGGTACATGTGGTTATATAAAGGGACAATAAGACAATTCTTCTTTTGTTGTGTATTGTAACAAATTAGGCAAACACTGCGGGAATTTTTTTGTTTACTTTGTGCTACAGTTTGTATGGCAATTGATCAATCGTACACTACTTTTTTTTCTTTCTTGGAACAACAAAAGAAATTAAAAAAATGCAAAAACCAATAACAATTGACAATAAGAAAAAGAATTAGACGCTGAGAAAAAAACTCAACTCTTCCAATATTTCAATACTAAAATATATTTACTCCCTCATATTCTCTTTTTTCTCTTTTCTTCTTTTGCTCTTCTCTTTTCCAGTTCAATTTATTCAGTTTCATACGATATCACCAACAATGAAGTACTCAATCATCGCTACTGCCTTCACTGTTTCATCCGTTTTGGCCGGTAAGGGTCCAAAAGACCACAAGTCAGCACCAACTGTCACTGTCTATGCTACTGAAACCACCCACAAGTATGGTAGATTCAACAAGACTCCTCACCCAACTACCACCACTGTCATTGTTTCACCATCTGAATGGACTAGTTTGAAGGATGCTTCATCCAAGGTTAGAAACAACCACAGGAGAGATGAAATTTTCACTGCTATCAAGAGAGACAACGGTACCGCTGGTGGTGCTTCCAACTCTACTGGTGGTGCTTCTAACTCTACTGGCGGCGGTGCTTCTAACTCAACCGGTGGTGGTGCTTCTAACTCCACTGGCGGTGGTGAAAGTAATGCTGGTATGACCGCTTCTGGTGCTTCATTCGCCATTGCTGGTGCCGTTGCTGCTGGTTGCGCTTTGTTGATGTAAGGTGTTTTTTTCTTCAATCACACAAAAATACAACAGAGAGTGAAAGAAAAAAAAAAAAAAAAAAAAAAAAAAAAAAAAAAAAAAAAAAAAAAAAAAAAAAAAAAAAAAAAAAAAAAAAAAAAAAAAAAAAAAAAAAAAAAAAAAAAAAAAAAAAAAAAAAAAAAAAAAAAAAAAAAAAAAAAAAAAAAAAAAAAAAAAAAAAAAAAAAAAAAAAAAAAAAAAAAAAAAAAAAAAAAAAAAAAAAAAAAAAAAAAAAAAAAAAAAAAAAAAAAAAAAAAAAAAAAAAAAAAAAAAAAAAAAAAAACAGCCCATTTCAAAGCGTTGTGAGTCTTTAATTTTACTTTTCATTACATATTTAAAGATTTGTTTCGATAATTATACCTAACCGGAAATTGAAGTAAACAAAATAGGATGTTTATTAGATAGAGTTAATTTTAATTTTAATTTTTCAAATTTAGGAGTGTAGTGTAGAGCATAAGCACTTTGGAGATGGGTTTGTTGCAAGAGTCGTTGCAACGATAACTTGTGTTGGGCATGTTGTTCTCCCCCTCGTTTGTCGTGTTTTACCGATCGATATGAGATCTAGATCTAGATCTACTAAATACATAAGAAGTACATGACAAGTCGAGGCTCTACTCTGAAACTGTTTCCATCGCCCACGTATATAAATGAAAATATCCAATACAAGGAAATTGCAAGAAGATAGAGATTCATCTGTTCACTTATCTTTACATAATGGGCATCTAATTTACTCTACTTCTACTTCCCACTAGGCAAGGCCAACACATTGTTCACTTGCTTAGGAAACTCTCTCACAACAATCTCACATTTGACATCCTTACATAAATCCTTCTTTTTGAAATATGGCACTTTTTGCAACAACTCCAACCCTGTCGAAATTTCCAATGCGTCGATGGGTACTTGAAAGTTAGTCAATGGAGTGGTATTATCAATCACATCATTAGGCAATACAAAAGCAGCACAACTAATTTTCTCATCACCATTTCTTTCGCCTACAATCAATTTGAAAAAATGAGTTGGAACAGCAATATTGGGTGGTGATCCAATAACTTCATAACTAACTCTATATTTTCCATCCGGCATCAATTTTGGTAAATACAATGGACCAGTCATGACTCGGACATTATCATAAGTATTTGTTAATCTTCGAACAAAATCTTCAAAGTGACTCCAATAATCACGATTGAATCCATCACCAACTTGTGGTGAAATATTAGTCAACAAGAAAGTTTCATCCATGGCCAATTGACTGTATTTAGCATCAGCAGCTGGTGCTTGATGGCCTCTATCATATCCGCTTCGGAAATAATCACGCAATTTATTTCTAAATTTAACCGGAATTGATTCATCTTCTTTAAAAATTGATTTCTTACGATCTCCTGAATCTGAATTACGAGTTATCGACTGTTTGGTAAGATGTTCAATCACCCAATATGGATTCCGTTTTGATCTATCATAACAACTAACAAATTCAGAATGGCTTGATAAATCATGAACTGGACCTGGGAAACCATATTTGTAAAAAGCTTCAGGGTTGATTAATGATGGATCAAAAACTGCCGTGTTTCCGTTGGGCTTTGGTGGACCTGGTAAGTTTGACGAAGGAGCAGGAGGATTGGAGGTTGGAGACGGAGTGCTTGATGATTTACCAAAACTCCAAAAATAGGACGCGATTCCGAGGGAGCCTAAACCAAATGACGACTTGAGAATAATTCGTGACATTCTGATATGAAGGTGGTGAGATACGTGAGGGGATTTAGGGAACTGGTGGTAGTTCAAATAGTGACGATAGGTTTTAATTGAAGTTGGTTGTAAAATTGACAATTTTTTTTAGAGATGTAAGTAACGCGTGCAAGTGACTTGGTATTAGGTACCAATGCAGTCAATGGCAGGGACACTACCTGGTGAGGCAAAAAATTCGTTTATTTGCATTAGATCTTGGGTCTTACACTCCTTGTTTATTCCATTATAGATCAGAACAGATTAGGTATTGGATTGAAGGGGTGTCAATAAAGCGTGGGAGTTTGCAATCATTACACAAACTCCGTAATGCCAAACTTCGAAACAACTTTGTATTCAATAACTGCAAGTATACACTTTAACTAAAACCAAAAGTCGACAATATCAGACTCATCTATATACTTTATTGGTGCCAATCCAATTTTTTTAGTGTCAAAGTTTTGGGCAAAGTATGTATTTCTAAGAAATGGGAGCCCAACATATTGCATATCAACGTTCGATGTCCGACCTATTCCACAACCACAGATGGTGGAAGAAAAATTAAAGAAGATATCCGAATAGTACACAGGTATATCAAAAGTTCCAATTCTGAACGTCAAACTCTTGTTTCCATTCAAGACTTGATCACATAACACATGCCCCTTCTCATCGGCTCCAACGTCTTTATAAATATCTTGCACAACGGTATCTAATAATGTCATATAGGGGTTACCTGTGTCTTGTGTAACTTTAAATCCAAATGGAATAACCGTTCCATTTGCCGTAGTTATTGATTGTACTTCAAAGGATCCTGTGGAATCAACAACGTATAAGTTCCCTTCGTATTTAGCTTTATCCACACCTCCCGAAAGATATGTACCACTGCTGGCTGTGCCCTTAAAGATCGAAAAAGCTGCCTGGTCAATCAAACCAGCAGCTTTTGTTGCGAGAACGTAGCTGGAATTTGTATTAGTGCTGTATCCGGCTCCCAATATACCTCTAAGATCAATTTGAAGAGTGTTCAACAAGTCAAACTCAAATTGAGGAACCTATTTGTCATCATTAAAATAAATATCGTCCGACACTACAAAGCCGCGCAATTTTCCGTGACCAAAGGGTGACTTGCTTGAAACTGTCAGGTTCTCAAATGTGGTGGATTTATATGGGTCGAAACTAACCTCAGGTGCGCAGGGTCTGCCTCCCGAGCAAGTTGAACCAACACTTGGAATTTCCCAACGAATACTTCCGGTATCAATATGGGCCCTTATATCTTGTTGGGAAGATCCAACTTTCACGTGAACAACGTGACGTTGATGAAAATCATCGACGCCAATGCTTTCATCTCTTTTCTCAAGTGAGCGAACCCTGGTATCTTGGAACTCTTGAGTGATGTACTTGGTCTGTCTCTTCTCATCAGGGGTACCACTGACAAATATACCAACTAAAATTGCCAATATCAAGCTTTGTAATAATGAAATCATTCTTGGTGAAGCAAAATGACGCTACGAAAACTTTGAATTCACATGGATAGAAAATGGAGGATTTTATAATTTTCAAATTGTTGAATATTCAGTTGGACAAGCTTAACACGTGGTAAGATGCTTTGCGGTCGTTGAATAGTTTATTGTACAATTGTTGCAGTGGAGGCACTTTCACCAAATTGAAGTTTACAACCAATGAAACAAGTTTCTCGGCCCCTATATTGTTAATAGTAACATTGAAGTAGCAATTAAAGAAACAATGAATGTTCTAAGATTAGTTCTATTCCCAACAGGGTAATTTTTGGTTTGTATACCGAAAGGTTTATTATTGGTGTTTTGCAGCATCTCCATTAGTAATGATTTATAATTGATAATCTTACCCTTTGTTCTCATTACCAGGTAGGGGAAATGTGTCAGGTCTCATAACCATTTTGAAGTAAAGGCGCCGACACATCTAATGACATCAAGACTTGTCCAAATTGTAGTTTCATCTGGGTATTACTTACCGTATCCATTAATATTTGTAGTCAGGGTTCATACCAACCCAATCGAGTGTTTACAATAAGGAAGTACAAATATCTCCCACGATTACTGACTCATAACAATGTTGACCTCATCACGAACATTTTATAACGAGACTGATTCCGGAAACATCAAGTTCGACTATAATCTCCACCAACTTTTCATTCGAGAGCACTTATTTTGGAAATAGTAAGCGAGCAGAGATAGTGACCTAATTGAAGTAGTTTAGGCAAGAAAAGACTGTGGGGAAAACTTTGCTTCTTGGGTATCAAAAATGACTATGGGTATGCAACGTTGGGAGAAAATTTTTTGAGAAATGCTTATGTCAAGTATGATCTAGAGGATAAAACCATTGCTTTGGCTCAAGTCAAGTATACAGACGACAGTTCGATTGAATCGTTATAAGTGGAAAGATGCAAAATTGTCGGAAAGAGATCTTTATATAGAGATTGGTAAGTACACGTAGTTGGACACATTAAATACTCGAGAGATAGAAGTTGCAACTTGTGCTACTGGTGAAACGCAAACCGTGCCTCTCCCCACTTGAGTTCTTTTGAAATTCAATAATTCAAGGAGAGGGTTTTTTATTAATATTTTGCAACAATTCTTTGCATTTGTTTTGACGCTATAAATTAGTTCAAAATCTAAAGAAAATGAAGTATGAGCAAACGATACATCGGTTGTTGTTTTTCACATTCTTCTCCGTTTTAAAAACACACAAAAAGTTGATCTTTTTTGATGATACTATGCTCTACTTGTAACACCTATTCTTGGTGTGGTGAGGTTGTTATTTTTTTGCACAAATCAGGTTATACACACGTGACCCAAAAATTAAGGGAGCTTAATGTGGTTTTGGAATTCATTGTACTGACTCTTCACAGAGAGAGCTTGCTGAAGATAAGAGGATGTGAAGTTTTTGCTGCCAACAACACACAAACTTGAAATAAAAAACGTTTGTTCTGATTTCTTTTCAGACTCACAGGGACCCGATACAACTTCAACAAAAAGTAATGCGGCACAAGTGCTCTACTACGAAACTGTTCAGCTCTTCTATAATTTTGAAAGCACGCCATTTCTTGAAACTAGTAATGGTAAACAGGTTCCAAAAACTTGATATCTAGATTGTCGATGGACCCGTAGACACAGGTACTTGCAAACTATTTAAAAGATTGCAGAGGTCAAAATAGAATTAGAGAGAGAGACACTCAAATATGAACTGATGCCTCTGTAATATTTGTTTCTTGGGCAATACAAAAGCCAAACATGTACTTTTATTGAAATATTTTTGTTGGCGTATTATTGCAAAGAATCGAAAGTAAGCTACACAAAACCATAAAAGTTGGAAAAAGATTGTTGGGAGATGCCTGCATATAACACCACATCGCAGTACAACAAAATTTACAACAATTACAAGAGATGTACAATGTATCACTAAAAGAGTAACATTGTGAGACAAGCACAAGCGATGATAAAACTCCGAATGAGTTTCAATTTTAAAAAAGGGACACATACCATTGAAGTAATCGGATTGGAATAAAAATGACTTAGTCTTGTACCTATGAGCAAGTCACATGGGTGTAAGCGCCAGATAAAATTCTGATAAAACAACGCTGCCATTAGGGGCAAAGTGAAAACTATCAAAATGTATATACCATTCATAAGTAACTGAAAAGTAGAAGCGTTTTGTTTATTCGTGAAAGTAAAGTTGTGCACGTGACCATCTCAAGATATTTTTGTTGGCCAAACACAAAATCCCCAAATCCAAAAATACTCATCCGACTAAAAAAGCCAACAAGATATATGTGCATAAGTTACATACAATAAACACAACATAAACACGTATTCACCAACGTAACCCTTTTAAGAGATCCAAAATAATATCGAAAATAAAGAAGAACCCAAAAAAAAAAAAGATTTAAGCCATAAGTTGTATATATATATTTCAATCTCTCCTTTTATAACAACCCTTAACGTCACTTGATCTATTAGGTTTATTCACTTTGATTACATCCCTCGACCCCCTTAGTTGAACTACCTGACAAGCAAAATAAAGGGTTTACCCTATAGACGTGCCGATTTTGATAAAGTTTTCTTTTTTCCAATAAATTCCGATTAATAAACCCCCCATTAGGTAATATCACATAAAATGTCAACTCATAGACCTTTTCAATTGAATCATGGATCAATTGAACACACTTTTTTAGTTCCTCATACATTATATGCTAACTATTCACAATTAAAGGATGAATTTGCCAAAACGCTACCACAACCCACAGAAGGTTTTGCTGGTGATGATGAACCTGCTAGTCCTGTTGAATTATACGGTAAATTCTTGGGTTTCATAAGTCAACAACAACCAAGACAAGATGAAGTTTTACGCCATGCAATCAGAGATTTTGAATCTACTTTTTTACAAAACAATGATGATATTCATTCGTTTGCAGTCAAGATTTTACAAGATGAGACTTATCCAACAACTCAGTCAAAAATTAAGAATCTTGTCAAAAACTACTACCAGTCAGTTCAAACCATTCCAAGAACTGAGTCTAATTTATTATACCATGCATCTAAAAAGACGGCTAAATTGGCATCAATCTTTGGTGGTCAAGGTAATACCGATGATTATTTTGAAGAATTGAGAGAAATTTACAATGTTTCATCTAATTTAATTGTTGATGATTTATTGATTCCAATCACTGATAAATTGAATCAATTAGTTAAACAGGATTCCGAATTTGACAAGATCTATACTCAAGGTTTGAATATTTTGAGATGGTTGAAACATCCAGAAACTACTCCTGATCAAGATTATTTATTAAGTGTTCCTGTTTCTTGCCCAATTATCTGTATAATTCAATTGTGTCACTATGCTGTCACTTGTAAAGTATTGGGATTAAATCCAGGTGAATTGAGAGATTTAACTTCATGGTCAACTGGTCACTCACAAGGTTTAATAACTGCTGTTGCCATTTCTGGTTCTTCATCTTGGGAATCATTTTTATCCAATGGTGTCAAGGCATGTTCATTTATGTTTTTCATTGGGTCCAGATGTTTAAGTACTTACCCAAGAACTACCTTGCCACCAACCATGTTGCAAGATTCATTAAACCATGGTGAGGGAAGGCCATCTCCAATGTTGTCAGTAAGAGACTTACCAACTTCGAAAGTTGAAAAATTTATTGAACAAACAAATGCTCATTTGCCAAAGGAGAAACATATTGCCATTAGTTTAGTTAATGGTGCTAGAAACTTGGTCTTGTCAGGTCCACCTGAATCATTATATGGTTTCAATTTGAATTTGAGAAATGTCAAGGCCCCTAATGGTTTGGACCAATCACGTATACCATTCAGTGAAAGAAAATTAAAATGTTCAAACAGGTTTTTGCCAATTTTCTCTCCGTTCCATTCTCATCTTTTAGCTGACGCTACTGATGTTGTTTTACAAGATATTGAAAATATCGCCTTTAATGAGTTGAAGATCCCAGTTTACGATACCTTTGATGGAAGCAACTTGCAAGGAAAATCACCAGTTGACTTGAACGCTAGATTAGTCAAGTTAATCACTGAATTGCCAGTTCATTGGGAATTGGCAACCAATCATGAAGCCACACATATTCTTGACTTTGGACCTGGTGGTGTTTCCGGTTTGGGTATCTTAACTCATAGAAACAAAGAAGGTACTGGTGCAAGAATCATTATTGCTGGTGCATTGGATTCAAACCCGTTGGATGATGAATATGGGTTCAAACATGAAGTTTTCCACAGATCAGAAGATCGTCAAATCAAATGGGCCCCAAACTGGTTACAAGAGTATAAACCAACTTTGGTTAAGACTTCCAAAGGAAAGACTTATGTTAACACCAAGTTTTCTCAATTATTGGGAAGAGCCCCATTGATGGTTCCTGGGATGACTCCGACCACTGTTAATCCAGATATTGTTGCCGCTTCATTGAATGCTGGGTACCACATTGAAATTGCCGGTGGTGGTTACTTTGAACCAGTCCTGATGACCAAGGCTATTGACAAGGTTGTTGCCAATATCAAACCTGGTTATGGATTGGGTATCAATTTAATCTATGTCAACCCAAGAATGTTGCAATGGGGTATTCCATTGATTAAAGACTTGAGAGAAAAAGGTTATCCTATTCAATCATTGACTATTGGTGCTGGTGTTCCATCATTGGAAGTTGCCACTGAATATATTGAAGATTTGGGATTAACCCACTTGGGATTGAAACCTGGTTCTATTGATGCCATTAGTCAAGTGATCACCATTGCTAAAGCCCATCCAGAGTTTCCAATTGTTTTACAATGGACTGGTGGAAGAGGTGGTGGCCACCATTCATTTGAAGATTTCCATCAACCAATTATTCAAATGTATTCCAAGATTAGAAGATGCGCAAACATCGTTTTGGTTGCTGGTTCTGGATTTGGATCTGCTGAGGACACTTATCCATATTTAACTGGTTCGTGGTCAAAGAAATTCAACTATCCCCCAATGCCATTTGATGGTGTTTTGCTTGGATCAAGAGTTATGACTGCTAAAGAAGCCAAGACCTCATTGGAAGCAAAGAAATTGATAACTCAATGCCCTGGTGTTGACGATTCCAAGTGGGAACAAACTTACAAAAAGCCAACTGGTGGTATTGTGACCGTCAAATCAGAAATGGGTGAACCAATTCATAAGATTGCCACTAAAGCTGTCATGTTTTGGAAAGAGTTGGACGAAACTATTTTCAATTTGCCCAAGAACAAACTTGTTGAAGGATTGAACAAAAAGAGAGACTACATCATTGACAAGTTGAATAAAGATTTCCAAAAGCCATGGTTTGGTAAAAACAGTCAAGGTGTTTGTGATTTACAAGATATGACTTATCAAGAAGTTGCCAATAGATTGATTGAATTAATGTATGTCAAGAAATCAAGTAGATGGATTGATCTTTCATTGAGAAATTTCTTTGTTGATTACCTTAGACGTGTTGAAGAAAGATTCACTACTGATGCCAATGCAGTCTCATTGATTCAAAACTATGCTCAATTGCAAAATTCACCTCAACAATTTACTGATGATTTCTTTAACCATTTCCCATTGGCCAAGACTCAATTGATTTCAGAAGAGGATTGTGACTTCTTTTTAATGTGTGCTTCTAGACCAACTCAAAAACCTGCTCCATTTGTTCCTGTTTTGGATGAACGATTTGAATTCTTTTTCAAAAAGGATTCTTTATGGCAATCGGAAGATTTGGAAACTGTTGTTGATGAAGATGTGCAAAGAACATGTATTTTACATGGACCTGTTGCTTCTCAATTTACCAATAAAGTTGATGAGCCAATTGGGGAAATTTTGGATTCGATTCATGAGGGACACATAGCTAAATTGATTAGTGATGAATACAATGGTGATGCATCAAAGATTCCGGTTGTTGAATACTTTGGAGGTAAGAAACTAACCACTTTAAAATCAGTTGACCATGTTATCACTACTGACGGCAAATCTGAGGTTGTTTACGAAATTAAATCAAATGTTCCTGACAAGGCTTCATGGTTGAAATTATTGCAAGGATCAGAATTGAATTGGTTACAAGCTGTTATCTCAACTGATAGAGTTGTTCAAGGTTCCAAACATGCATCTAACCCACTTCATGATATCTTGACTCCGACTCCACATTCCCAAGTAGTCATTAACAAACCAACCCATACATTGACTGCTTACGAAAGAGTCAAAGGAGATTTAGTCCCAGTTGTTGAAATCAAATTGTTGAAAGATAACATTATTCAATTCTCATTGATTGAACATAGAACTGCTGATGGGGCACCAGTTTCATTACCGTTCTTGTACAAGTACCAACCAGAAGATGGATTTGCGCCAATTGTTGAAATCATGGATTCCAGAAACGATAGAATTAAGGAATTCTATTGGAAATTATGGTTTGGATCTAAAGTTCCATACAACTTGGATATCAATGTTGAAGAACAAATCTTGGGTGATGAAGTTACCATCACTGGTAAGGATATCGCTGAATTCACTCATGCTATTGGTAACAAATGTGAGGCATTTGTCAATAGACCAGGTAAAGTAACATTAGCACCAATGGATTTCGCTATTGTTGTTGGATGGCAAGCTATCATTAAAGCCATTTTCCCCAAGACTGTTGATGGAGATTTGTTGAAATTGGTTCATTTATCCAACGGATACAAGATGATTCCCGGTGCTGCCCCATTGAAAAAAGATGACGTTGTTTCAACTAAAGCTGAAATCAAAGCTGTATTAAACCAACCAAGTGGAAAATTGGTTGAAGTTGTTGGTACAATTTACCGTGATTCACTTCCAGTTATGGAAGTTTCCTCACAATTTTTGTACCGCGGAGAATATGTTGATTATGAAAACACATTCCAAAAAGTCACTGAAACTCCAGTTCAAGTTGCATTTAAATCATCCAAGGATTTGGCAGTGTTGAGATCAAAAGAATGGTTCCATTTGACTAAGGACGTTGAATTTGATGTATTGACATTCAGATGCGAATCCATGTACAAGTTCAAATCAGCCAATGTTTATTCATCGATCAAGACTACTGGTCAAGTGTATTTGGAATTGCCAACAAAGGAAGTTGTTCAAGTTGGTGAAGTCAATTACGAAGCTGGCGTGTCTTATGGTAACCCAGTGACTGATTATTTTGCTCGTCATGGAAAGACTATCGAAGAAGCCGTTTCGTTTGAAAATGCAATTCCGCTTTCTTCAAGTGAAGAATTGATTTCAAAAGCTCCAAGTACCAATGAACCATATGCTATTGTTTCTGGTGATTATAACCCAATTCATGTTTCACGTGTGTTTGCCGCTTATGCCAAATTGCCTGGTACAATTACCCATGGTATGTATTCTTCAGCATCAGTTAGAGGCTTGGTTGAAGAGTGGGCTGCTAATAACTTTGCTTCCAGAGTTAGAGCATTCAAATGTGATTTTGTTGGAATGGTTTTACCAAATGATACTTTGCAAACAACTATGGAACATACTGGTATGATTAATGGTCGTAAGATTATTAAATTCCAAACCAAGAATATCGAAACTGATACTCCAGTATTGGTTGGTGAAGCAGAAATTGAACAGCCAACCACCACTTATGTTTTCACTGGTCAAGGTTCTCAAGAACAAGGTATGGGTATGGACTTGTACAACTCATCTGATGTTGCTAAAGAAGTTTGGGATAAAGCTGATAACCATTTTGTCAACAATTATGGTTTCTCAATCTTGGATATTGTCCAAAATAACCCTAAAGAATTAACGGTTCATTTTGGTGGTGCTAAAGGTAGAGCCATTAGAGACAACTATATTGGAATGATGTTTGAAACCATTGGCGAAGATGGAGAATTGAAATCAGAAAAGATTTTCAAAGGTATTGATGAAACATCCACTTCATTCACATTTGTTTCACCAACTGGATTATTATCAGCCACACAATTTACTCAACCAGCATTGACATTGATGGAAAAGGCAGCTTATGAGGATATAAAACTGAAGGGGTTGATTCCACTGGATATCATGTTTGCAGGTCACTCATTGGGTGAATATTCAGCATTGAGTTCTTTAGCCAATGTTATGCCAATTGAATCTTTGGTTGATGTTGTCTTCTACCGTGGTATGACTATGCAAGTTGCCGTTCCAAGAGATGAGTTGGGTAGATCCAATTATGGTATGTGTGCCGTGAATCCAAGCAGAGTTAGCCCTACATTCAATGATGCTGCTTTAAGATTTGTTGTCGATGAAACGTCAAAGAGGACAGGTTGGTTATTGGAGATTGTCAATTACAATGTTGAAAATCAACAATATGTTACCGCTGGTGATTTACGTGGATTGGATGCATTAACCAACGTTCTTAACGTTATTAAATTGAACAAGATTGACATTGTTAAATTACAAGAACAACTTTCAATTGAAGAAGTTACTAAGCATCTTTATGAAATCATTGATGAAGTTAAACAAAGGACATTGGCTAAACCACAACCAATTGAATTAGAAAGAGGTTTTGCTGTTATTCCATTAAAGGGAATTGACGTTCCATTCCATTCATCATATTTGATGTCGGGAGTTAAACCATTCCAAAGATTTTTGTGTAAAAAGATTCCTAAATCATCAGTTAAACCACAGGATCTTATCGGTAAATATATCCCCAACTTGACGGCAAAACCATTTGAATTGACAAAGGAATATTTCACCAATGTTTACAACTTGACCAAATCGGAAAAGATTAAAAAGATTATTGACAATTGGGAAAAATTTGAACACATGTGATTAGGTTTAGTAGATTTAGATATATAGAGGTTTTTTTTTAATTTTGATATTTATTTGTATGAGCAACTATTTTGTAAATCTAAATACCACCAACAAGAGGACTCGATATATTAACAGGAGTAAACTTCTTTGGTAATGAAACTCTTGAAAATCTCGATTTCAATCGCTGAGTGACCAAATCCATATCTAAATGTCTTGTCAAACTGATTCTAGGAATACATCCAATGTAATGATCATCATCCAATTGAACATCCAATGGATCTTGAGTATGACATCCAGGACTTAGAGACATTCTAATTGAATGTTTTTTACCCAATGGACTAGTTGGATCATCAGCCTCGTATAATTCAAATACAATTTGTGATAAGTAATCCAATTCCGGCAAGGCATTTCTAGCAATCTTCATTGGTAATTGAGATCCATAAATAACATTAAGCAACGTGTAAATGTGGCTTTCTTTAGTAAAATAGTTCACCACTGATGGCGATGAAATATTCTTTTTCATATCTTGTATATCTGACAAGATTTGTTTCGCCAATGGTAACGACGTCAATAATCCAATATCCAATTTCTCTTCATCTTTAATACCATATTCTTGAGGACATATAAAATCAAACAAGACTTTGGATAATCGATATAATTCTCTCAATCTAGCATATGTAGGATAATCAAATGGATTTTCTGGAGCTTTAGCGTTTTTTGCATTAGCACTACCACCTTCTCCAGCACCAACATTAGCACCACTCAACACCCAACCTAAAGATCCTGCTGATGCCGTATTTGAAGTATGCAATTGTGTGCTTGAATTACTATGTGAAGTAGATGCAGATCCATTGTTATCGGCAGGAAGTTTAAAATTATTCATGGCCAAGATATTAATTGGATATTCACTAACCAATCCTGATGAATTAACGGTATCACCACATGTTTCTCTTAATCTCTCCAACAACGCTTCATCATGAGGATCATATGCAAATATTTTCTGCAAGAAATGACGATTATGTAACGCATCATATTTCATCGTATCATACAATTCAGAAATCTTGGAAGGATGTGTTTTTTCAACACTGATGAATTCTTGAAATAATTTATCCCAACGTTCTTTAAACAAGTATGGATCCTCTCCACAACACCAATTAGGTTGGAATTCAGCAACGTTTTTAGTTTCGAAATTATAATTCATAATTTGATGATAAAAATTCATCAATTCACAAACTCGTTTGATAACAACAAAAGGTTGCGGCATTTTTGGTGGCCAAGTGAATTGTGGTGGTGCTTCAGCACCTTGTCTCAATAATGGTTTCAATTTCTTCTTTACTTTATCCATCAAATCCTTAGCAGCATTTGAATCATCAAGTAAATCTTTACGAACAATAAGAAAATCATCAGGCAAAGGTTCTTTAGTCAATCCAAGAAGTGAAGTAGTGAAATACTGAGCACTAGTGATGACTCTCCTTTCAGATGATGTATACACTTTAACATCATCCAATGCTTCCCGATTCAATAATTTCAAATTTTGTCTCATTTGTTCACCAACATCCGAAGCTTGATGTTTGGCAGAATGAGTAGCTTCCCCACCCCATTTAAGGATGAGCTGTACCTTATCAACCAATTCGGAATTCTCGCTATTCAATGATGGTTTAATTTGAACTTTAGTGCCAGGGAAATTCATCTTCTTTTCCAATGCAATTCGTAACTGTTTTAATTTTGCTGGGTCTTCTAGCTTTTTCTCCTCGGCAATCTTAACAGTTTCTAAAACCACTTGCAAATCAGCAACAGCACGGATGATGACTTCTTCAGTATGACCTTTAAGAAGACTAATAAATAAGGGTGATTTGAATGAGTACTTGAATTTTTGCTTTGGAGTACGATCAGCATGTCTAATGACATTAACCATTCCTTTGAATACCCATTTCTGTTCTTTCTCTTCAAATTGACTCGTTTGTAAACTCTTTGGAACTCTATTCTTCAACAAGTCTCTATTCTTTTTAGCCTCAAGGAACAAGCCTCTCAAGATACTAGCACATGAATCATAGTATTCATTGTTATCCTTGACAAAGGAAAATCCATTAACATCAATAACATATGATTTCCCATTGACTCGTAATAAATCAAATCCACAAATTGTTTGTTTGAACGCAGCGCTAACTGATCTCGCCATTATCTTTTCCTCTTTACTCAACTCAGTCACGTATCTAATCTCTTTACCATGAGTGTTTCTTCTAACAATCCCATCAACAACTGGGGATTTACGTGTCTCGGCATGACAGAAATTGGGACCCACAGTGTATGCCTTAACATCTTCGAAATTATCAGTATCCATAAATGTTTCATAAATAAATGAACCGTCAGTTCTAGGCGACACCAACTCTGGATCAAACTCTGATGATTTGTTACCGATCTTCCTAAATAATTTTCTACCACCACCACCAGTGGCCCTGGGGTAGTAAATATAGACATTATGATCCTCTCCGTCAACGGGTTTTTCAACAAATGGCTTCTTGAGATACTTGTCACCGACCCTCAACGTATCATCATCAACCATTTCCCAATCAGGTTCCTCCTGATGCGTTAAAGCATGCACTTTTTCATCGGAAAAGCCAATTTCTTTTAATCTTTCAAGTAATTGAAGCTCCAAATATGGCCCTCCATCTCTACTGATCTCCAATCTTTCAGGTGAAGGTACGTTAGCATGGTTTAAAATCGCCAATACAACACGTCTGTCCCATAACGCCTTTTGAAGTACAAGGTCATTAATAATGTATGGTTTTCTATAATTGACATACGCAATTGCTTTATCAAGGGGGAACCCAGTTGAAAAAAAACTGATCAAAAAATCACATGTCGGCCAGTTCTCAATTGTTTCATCAAGAATTACCTTATCTCCAAATATAACAGTTTCAAATTCACCATTTTCAATTAATCGATTCAAAATTTTCCTACATGGTTTTGACAAGGCTTTCGCGTCCATGGCACAAACTCCAATTTTACCAATTTTGGGTAATTTGGCAACATGATCAGGGTCTCTATTTGTTGTTTGCGAGAATGATTTTCTTGAAGTATTTGATGAATTGGAAATTGTCTTGTTTAATCGCTGCCCTTCGGCAGATGCAAATGTAGAAACCAGATTCGAATATGATTTTCCAGCACCTAAATTCTCTGCCGTCAATGGCTGTACTTCTTCTACTACTGATTCTGAAGTTGTTGCAGGCACACCAGGTGATGACGAAATCGATCCTAATCTAGATGCCGAATCTTCAGCACTGGTTTTAGGAGCAAAACTTTCCAACATTGGCGCTAGTGAAGCAATTGCCTTTTCAGTGGCAGGTGGAGGGTTTTTGTCCAATAGTTCAGAAATGGTTGTAGTATCGCCGTTTTCAGGTAACGATAAAGACAATGGCGACATGGAATGAAGAAGATGTTTTTTAGATCCACTTTCACTTGAAGGAGCTAATGAGTTTGGATCCGAGTCTTGCTTATTCCTCCTCTCTGCCCCTGGAATAGGTAAAGAATGTTCAGTAGACATCACTGAAAAATACAGAATGAGTTTCTAATTTAATTAATTAAATGCTTTGAATATAAATTTGATATTGAAGAAAAAACGTGGAACAACAGAACAAAGAAAATTTTATTATCAATGTCGTAGTTACTTATGTCACGACATTACACATTTTGTGACAATGCTTCGTAGTCACATTATTAAAACACGACTGGTGTGTATCAGTAATAGCAGTAAGCAGTACATCATTTATCCTACACTTAGGGAGTTTTTCCTAAGGATCTACATCATTTCCAAAAGAGATAAATACTGTGTATTGTACGAGAGGGGAGGGGCTAAAGAGTAATGCTAGAGTAAAATGAGATATATACGAGACACCGTATACAACAAAAATAATAACAACCAACCGACAGAAGACCACCAATGAAGAAACCTGCGAAGAATTTGACACTTCACAAGGTAATAAAAGCACAATCAAAATAAAATCAATCAATGAACCCAAATTTAAACACAAAGACAATTTGAATGTTTAAAGGACTCAAAATTGAAAGTTGTAACTTGGTCTAAAATTGAACACAATCTGAAGAGAAGATAAAACCACATATGAGTTGTGCAGTAGTTAACAGCGCGAAACCTTTTTTGCCTTAAAATTGGAAATTTTGTTGTTGGTTTGAATTATCAATACCAAAACCAAATGAATTACCATAAGCTTCAGGTACTATGTTTTCATCTTCAATATTATCATCTTCTTCATCACTAAAATATTTCTCAATAATATTGTAAGCTTTTTGATAAATCTTTTCATTAGCATTATTTTGACATTCAAAAATCTTTTCCATACCACCAGCTTCTTCAATAAACAAAGCATTTTCATTGACTCCAGTACCTCTTGCTTCTTTATCCATTTCTCCCATCTTCAAAATATTCTCCAATGAATCCAAGGTAACTTCAATGATTTTTGTATCGGCAACCGCCAATAAATCACAAAGTGGTTTAATACATCCTTGACTTACCAAGTAACGAATTATATCTGGTTTGTGTAATCCACCCGATGAAGCGTTGGAAATGGCCCAGCAAGCCTCCTTTTTAGTTTTGTAATCACCATTGATTAATAATCTAATCACTTGTGGTATCAAGTTTGAGTCTATAACAGCTTGAATCTGTTCAGTTGTTCCAGCTGTGATGTTTGAAATTGTCCAACAAGCTTCCTTTCGAATTGTCTCCTTAGGCGAGTTTAATAATGGTGCTAATGCGGGTAAAACACCAGCATTGATGACAATTTGAGTTTGGTAATCAGTACCTGTAACTATATTACCAATGGCTCTTAATGATGGTGTTTGAACCAATGTAGATTCATGTCCTAACAATTCAACAAGGCGATGAGGAATTCTGGCATCAACAACGGCTTGAATAGCTTCAGAAGTTCCATCTGACAAATAAGATACTGCCCAACAAGCATCAACCAAAGTCTCTGAATCAACTGAATAAATCAATTTTGCCAATGTTGGAATAGCTTGTGAAACAATATTCCAATCTGGTTGTGGTGCTTTACCTCTACACAAGTTTGACAATGTCCACGTAGCTGTTCTAATCAATGACATTTTGGTGGAATTAAACAAGTTTAATACTGGTTCCATAGCACCACAACTCAAAACATAATCTCTATTATCAGCAGAATCACCAGCAACATTACCTAAAGCCCAAATTGCTTGTTCTTTAACTTCAAGACTTTGAGAATACAATAATTGAACAAACAAGGGAACTGCATTAGCTTCAACAACAACTCTAGTTTGATGTGAGTTTCCAGAAGCTATGTTTGTCAAAGCCCAAGCTGCTTCTAATTGTAACATATCTGGATGATCTTCCTTCATAAATTCCACTAATGTTGGTATAACCCCCAGTTGAATAACTAAATCAATTGGTGGATTATGTTCTCTTGACAATATTTGACGGAATTTAACAGTTGCAGCCAATTGAGATTCAAAATCAGGAGCTTGAATCATTTCAATCATTTTGGGTAAATCTTGTTTTAAACTGTTATAGAATTGACTTTCATCGTTATTGTTTACTGTCAGATTGAAATCCTCTTCATCCTCTGAATCATTAGCTTCATGTTGGAAATTTCTCCTTTTGGCAAGTACTTCTTCTCTTTTCTGTTTTCTTAAATCAACTTGATGAGTTTCTCTTCTTCTTCTTAATTCATCACTTTGGAAACGTGACTTGTTTTTAAAATTAGTACGACGATACTCTGGTACGAATCTTTCAGTAGCATTTGAGTCCATTGTAGTGGGATGTTGTTGAATATATATATATACTAGACGTGAGTTGTGTATATATGTATAGTTTGTTGATGACTATTGCTTTTGGAATGTGTATTGGTTGTTTTTTTTTCTGCCTCTTCTTCTCCCCTTTGCAATTTTTTTCTTCACTTTCCCTTTGGTTAGTCAAGATATCAGGAGCCTCATACTTCAAAGAGCTATTAACACAAGTAGAACATATATATACATCTACAACACTTGACATTACCCATTAGCTGATTCAATGCACATGTTACATAGATCAATACCATCTTCAATACTACTTAAAGTCAAAATATCACCCAATATATTGCACAAATCATTTAGTACGTTCTCCCCCAGGCTCATTCAAAACCCATTCAATGCCAAATCCTTCAAATCAAATGACTCTAGTGTTGAAACCGACGAATTAATCAGTGAAAACAATCCATGGTCGCCTACTTTAGAAGATGATCCAATATACGTACAAGAAAGGCACAAGATTACCAAAACAAAACTCCCCGAATACTATAGATTATCATATAGTCCCATATATGAAGCACCAGCTGCTAAATACGTATCCATATTAAAAAGACTAACGCTAAGCTTTGGTGTGGTGGGATTATATGGATCGAAACTAATTTATGAATCGACTCAATTTGATGATTCGTTTGCATATACTTTGTTAGTTGGTACTATAATACCTATTATATTAGTACAATGGAAGACTAAAGATTACGTTACTAGGATATTCAGATTATATAACAAGGAGACTCCGCAAACTTTGGATAACTTGGTCAAAGATGAAAATTTAATTATTGAAAAATTAAATTTTACTGGTGGAAAAACTTATAATGAGTTATTGAGAATTACTGATAACAAGTCGTTAGTAATATCACCTGAGCATAAGTTTTGGAAGCCTTATACTACATGGGAAGAAAAAAATAAAGAAGACGGTTCGAAAAGAGAGTTTTACGTTGTAGATGATATAGGAGGTATCAAAATGGATAGATTATGGGGAATTGTTGAAAAAAACAGTGGAGTCAACAATGGAAGATCGTTCTTTGAGTAATACTAGTGGGTGTTACTGATACACTAGTTGGACTATTCTTTGTAATGGAGGAGAAACTCTAAGGAGATTCAGACGCTGAGTTGGTGGACTTAACCGGAAGAAATGAGCGTCCTGAGGGTTCAATCATTACTGTTGAATTCCATTGAGAGTGTCTACGAGCAAGTTCATACTATGGCCTTTTGCTTGAGCTTTCACTTTTGACATCATGACATAGTATCAGCTAAGTGTATCTCGTTTACTATTATATCCACTTCCAATTTCGTAAGGAGTTTCATTCTTGGTACTAGTACTGGAAATAATCATATGTATCAAATTGATCAAGTAGATTGTGTATATATATAAATCTTGTATTTAAGGTTGATGTAGTAATTTCAATCATGTTTCCGCCAAGTTTTCGCTTGAGTGGAGAAATTTGATTCAGCCGTTTACGGAAATCATCAACAAAACTTCGATTTTTCATTAATCTCTTCCATTCTCAAATAAGTTATTCAAACATCATCATCTGAGGGCTCATCACAAAATATTCTTGTTCCTGAAACACCCCCTTCCGACTTCAGGTAATAATACCCATGACTGAAGAAGAAATCGAAACAGAACACTCGCGGATACCAAAGCCGCCTCCCGAAGGTCAAATCTTAAAAAGAGACAAACATCTTCATGACCAAGAAGAGTCCGAAACTGCTAGAAACACTAGACTCAATGCGTCTCTTTACCATACTTCAGATGAATCAATTCAACAATATAAACAGTTAAATGATTCAACTGATTTATTAGGACGACTATACTACGACGATTATGATTCTAATAGTAACATTCTATCACCAGAACTTTTATCACCAGCTAGTTCTGTGCCTCATACTCCTTTGATTTCACCAATGTTCACTGTAACAGGTGGTGGTGGTGGAGAAGGAGGAGATGATGACGAGTTTAATTTTGGCACTTCACCAACACCTAAAAGTGCAATATTGAATTCCCACTTGTCTTCTTCATCTACTTCGCTTTCATCGTTACCTAAATCTGCAATGAGCAAAACTAGTCGACCAAATTTATCAAGAGGTGTATCGTTTGATACTGGCGAAGAAGGTCCCAAAAAATCATTCACTTTGAAGATCAAACACCCCGAATACAAGTTTAGAAGAAATAACAAGACATGGCTAGTGGGGTTCAACAATGATGCTGAATCTACCAAGGCCATTGAATGGTTATTTGATGAAATGGTGATACATGGGGATACAATTGTTATCTTACAAGTCCTAGATGAAAAGAAATATGCCTCCATTGATAAACTTAAGGCTAACGTCAATTTATCTACATTTGCCAACTTAAATGTTCATTTTAAAAAGGTATCAATGTTATTTGAAGTTGTTATTGGTAAACCTGAAAAATCATTGAAAATGGCCATTGCTGAATATGCACCATCAATGATGGTTATTGGGACACACCATTATACTGAACGAGACAAACATAGCCATCATCATCGAGGGTTTTTGAGTAAATCATCGTTATCAAAACATTTCCTAGAATGTGCATTAGTACCAGTGATTATTGTTAAACCAACATACAATTACATTGAGAACCTATCAAACCCAATAGATTCAGAAAGTTATTTTGTCAATTGGATCAAACGTGTTCCAACTGGACCTGAATCAAATGAGGATCAAATGAGACAGAATCAACAACAAGGAGGTTCGCTGCTGTTGCATCGAAAAGTGAATTCATTCCTAAGTCCGACAAGTTCAAGAAACTCTTCCTATACTAATTTGGTTGCTGAAGAAAGAGGAAGAAGTAGTAATCAATTGAATCCAGTCCTGAGATTGACGAATGAGAGTAGATCTAGGTCTACCTCACGTACTCGATCAGCATTTTCAAAGTTTTTTCGCAAACATGATGACTGAAAGGACGATGTTATTGCGCGTAGACAGTGTGTGGTTATTTAGTTCACTAGAGTAGAATTAGAGTTAAATAGTGTATACAACTGTATTATTGTACTTGGAAAGTAGATATTCAATTCTAATGTATCAAATGGAATCGCACACAAAAGTCAAGCAGGTTTTAGTTCCGAGCGACTAAAACTCAAATTTCTTGTTTGCTCCGAAATATTACAGAACACATGGTCCGAATTCTAGCAAATACATATATAGACTAATTCAGACTAAATAAGATATCTCGTGATATTTAATAAAAAGCTATTCCAGTTGAATTTATCACCCAAACAGGCATCGAATCATCGGTGATATCCCATCGTTTTTGCTGCATCGCTAGAAATTTAAGCTTTTACTCAGAAACCACAAAATCCATCCGTCAAAGCAAATGACTGCAACACGTGTGAGCAAAAGATCTACATCAAATCACAGTAACAATACCAGAACTATACTGGGGCGAAGAGTAGGCAACCCCTACATCACCACCATTGATTTTATCTCCATTTTAATTGGACTTTATGGATACCATGAAATCACATCAATTCAACTTCCTCCACATCTAGAAGATGCAGGACATTGGCAATTCTTGACTAACTTGTCCTTAATCTATTCCTTATTTGTATTCATTGTTGGATTCATTGCTCATATAACTAAATCACACACATTGTTTCTTTTCAAGAACAACTTACATCCAATTGGACTTGCTTTGGAGACTATTGTCGCTGGTGTATATTGGCCATTACGATTATTCTTTCTCCACTTGTTGACTAAAGACCCAGCAAATTTCAATTTACCATTGTCTACCGATTTGTGTATTCATTTAATGCCCGTTGTCAGTTTACTTATTGATTATTTGGTGTTTATGCCTCGTTGGACAATTAGTAGTAATACAGCATTGGGATTCGTTGTATTACTAACTACGTTTTATTGGTTCTTATTGGATAATTTGATTGATGTTGAAAATGGTGGTAGTTATCCATATGAATTTTTAAATGTGGAGAAGGATAGTCAACGGATATTTGTGTTTGCTGTTGTTGCATTTGTTGCATTTGGGCAGTTTTTGGTTATGAGAAGGGTATACGATTGGGTGGTTGGTAAGACTGAAGAGGCTTCAGGAAAGATTGATGAAGAGCTAGACAAGAAGAATTTGTGATTGGTATAAAATGGCAAGAGAGCTATATTGTATACATTACATTACATACATTTAGAATGTTTCCATGATATGAAATTAACTAGTATAAGTAGTGACAATCTCTGTCAGATTGGACTCTGGTGAATACCTGTTGAAGTCAAGTTCTCAAGAGGAATATGCCATGATATTAAGAGAAAATAGTATGGTAGCGCCACATTCCTTGTCCGTCGCTGGAAGAAGAAAGACAGGGAAGTCTGCCACTCCCCGGTCAATCCGTATTATCTACTGTCAAAGTCCCTCAGTTTTGTTTTGGCAGGTAGTTCAGCGTGGACAATAGCTTATATGCTTTTGGTTGTTTATGTGTTGATAAATGTATTTGGGAATTTTCATGAAAAGTCTTTGTGAAGAAAGTGAAA
>NC_018298.1:1099966-1187953 GCF_000315875.1 Candida orthopsilosis Co 90-125
TCTTTGTGAAAGAAAAGTGAAAAAAAAAAAAAAAAATTTCACCACCCTGCAAGACCTCAATCAAACGACTGTCCACAGCAATCACTCGCCAAAATGATCTACCTCAAGACACTCCTCAACGTAATAGACAACTCCGGCGCCCAAGTAGTTGAGTGCATCAAAGTGCTTCGTCACAACCCCAAATCATGTGCCCACATAGGTGATCAAATAACATGTGTGGTCAAACAAGCCAGACCCACTAACGTTGATTCGTCATCAGCATCATCAGCCGCACAAGCTTCCAATAGGGTAAAAAGAAGAGATATATGCCGTGCCGTAGTAGTTAGACAACGAGCACCATTCAGAAGACCTGATGGATCAGTGGTTAGATTTGATGATAATGCCTGTGTATTGATTAATAAGAATGGTGAACCTTTAGGAACGAGAATTAGTTCGGTTGTTGCTAAAGAGTTGAGGGATCTAAATTATAATAAAATTGTATCGTTGGCTCCAAAGACGTTTTAGGGAGGAGCTAGGAGAGAGGTGAAATGGGGCCTTATGAGAGATAGACGTTCTGTAAATAGGTATAGGAGATGGACAACTACTGTAATGTAATGATCGAAGAATCTTTGCTCAAAGCACAATTGTAAATCTTCACTGTTACATGGAATTCAACACTTGGACTTTTTGACTTGATGCTTTGAACAGGAAAGCAAGAGAGGCTGGTAGTCATTTGGTAAAACGGCCCCTACTTCAACACTCACAACACTCACAACACCAACAAGGAACCTCAAAGTCACTTAAATTCTACAATTACCCATCTATAACAAGCTACCCATTTTCATTGCATATATATAAACTACAAACAAGTTTGCAACCATAATATACACAATCACTGATATAAAAACAAACGAGTAGTGATCAAATAAAATCTAAAGTCAGGGACAATGTTGTTTGGTGCTAACATGTTAGCAACAGTAAACAAAGGCAAAAACTCTTGTATCCATACCAGCTAGCAACTTCTTTACAAGGTCTTGTCCAAGAATTCAACGATTCTCTTAATACCGAAGTATTCTTTGTCGTTGATTTGGGAAACCTTCAAGTTTGGATTGTCTTCGATTTCAGAAAGAACAGCGTTTTCCAAGAACAAACCAGCATCGTGAACACCTTGTGGTTCAATAAAGACTTCAAAGTAGGCTTCGTTGGAACCACCACCGTTGGTCCATGAGTGTTTCTTTGGGTCGTAAACACCACCGGATTCAGATGGTCTCTTCAATGGTGATCTCAAAGCGTATTCGGAGAATTCCAAGATATCATCCAAGAAAGATTCGTGTTCACCCAAAACAACAAAGACGGAGTAACCTGGCTTGGAGTAAGTTGGGATTCTAGCCCAGTCAGAGTTCTTCTTGTCTGGAGTGTTACCTGGGGAAACAACCAAAGTTTGAACATTGTTGTCACCAACCAAAAGTGCACCTCTGTCTGGTTCGGAGAAGAATGAGTATTGAACAACATCTCTAGCTTCGTTATCGTAGTATGAGTGACCTTCAGTGTGTTGGATCTTATCAGCACCTAATTTAACCCATGGGGAAACCAAAATCAATGATCTTGGGTATGGCAATTCAGGGTTTTGTTCTTTGTACAAGTATTGGGTGAAAGTGGTAGACAAGTGACCACCAGCAGAGTCTCCGATGAATCTGAAATCAGTGTTACCTTCCTTAGCCAATCTAGTGTAAGTAGCAGTCAATTCGTGCAATTGAGTCAACAATTCGTTACCGTATGAAGCCAATGAGTAGTCCAAGAACAAGACAGATAATTTTTCTCTCTTTGATGGTTCAACCAAGCTGTAGATGGCAAGCAAACTTTGGGCTTGAGTTGGAGCAGTTTGACAGTAGTATCCACCACCGTGCAAGTAGATGATGATTGGGTCATCCTTTGATCTGTTCTTAGCTTCAACAATCCAGATGGAGTTTTTGTCGTATCTAACGTTGTAGTTGTTCAAACCTTGAGTGACTCTTGGGAATTGCCATGCAGTAACAGAAAACAAGAATGAGTTGGAGTAAGCAGAAACGATTTTAGCATCAAGAATTGGGAAGGCCAATGATTTTCTGCAGAACAAAACCTTCAATGATTGGGTCAAGTTGTTTCTGTATCTTTCATTGATACCACCTGAAACTGGGAAAGTGATGATGAGCCAGAGTGACTCGAAAATTAAACTAGCTAAAACTTGCAATCCGTGAAATGAAACCATCTTAAATTGTAGCTATCCAATTGTAGATATTTCTGATGAGAAGAATGAAGGAAAGAAAATGCGAAATCAAGTCAATTGATAGGAAACCCAACCCATATTTATATTCTTCGGAGCTAGTTGTGTAGTCGTTTGAAAAAACTGTGGGTCCACGGAAATACAAGAACAAATAGCAAGTATAGTAGTAAAGGACTATTGTTTCCACAAACACAAAGAGCCCCGTGCACTTTGCACGTACACGCCTATACACACACTCATACCAATTAAGTTTTTGCGTTCCCTAGAAGAATTGTTCCATGGAGTTTTTAGACGCTTATTAATTTTTCTTCAATTGCTTTGTCAAAATAGTTTGTTCCATTTTTTTTGGCAACTTTGTGATCCTTTTGCTGCTCTTTTTTTCTTCTTCTTTGTACGTATGGAAAACCATCCTTTTCCTCACAACAAAGAATTAACCGTTTCAATTGAGCGACCAACAATCACAATAGAATTCTCAGATTCCGATTACCTAATTATGATGATACAAAAGCAGTCATGGCTCCAAAAAGCACAGCTACAATGGTTTTCAAAAATAAAAAAGTGTGTGGTTATGACGTATGAGAGCAAAATAGGAGTTCTAGGCTGAACAACGTTTGCTCTCTCCCCCCCACATACAAGATTAACCTATTGTGCATTTTTTGCGGAAATGTAGGGAGACTCCACATTTAGCACTACATCCCCTGTTTCAGTCGAAGCGAATATACGAATTGACAGGTCAATTGGGTCACTAACACTTCCTCTACAAAGTCAATTACAATCTTGAGTGATGCAATTGGCCTAGGGGAAGTCGATACCAAAATCAATTGATGTATTTACAAACTAGCGCGTGCTTTGCAAAAGGATAACGATTATGCCGGCTCCTTTTTTAAATTTCTTCTTAGAATATCCGTTCCGCTGAACACTAAAGCGAATAACTAAATTATTATATTACACAAACAACAAACTCCTTAAATTTTTTAATGTTTTGTTCGCTGCATCGACTCTGTGAAACTGCGCAGGAAGTCTTTCTGACTAAGGAGTTCCATTGTTTCCAATGATCCCTACACACGCCCTTCCCGGAACTTGCTGATTATTTTTAAAACGTTTATATCGGATCCAATGGATAGAGGAGTGTTTATTCCTGAAACTCAATTCCCATTCTAGATGCAATTGATGACTTAGTGCAGAAGGAGAGGGCAATTTTAATCTTAAAATACTACATACTAAAAAACTAATATATGCACGGTTTTTACTTTAATTGACTCTATTATGGGAAACTAAGACTTTTGGTTTTAGGTTTATTTCTTCGGTAGTTTTACAAAAACAAAGGGGAAGGGGGTCAATTAACAAAAATTTAGATAATTGTACATCTTTCACTTTGGTAAGTTGTTAGTAGCAATTATAGGCGTCATAGCGCATAAATGCCCAATAGAGCAACTAAAATTTGACGACAAAGTATGAAATCGTTTTCTTGTGCCGCAATTGCTGCCCATGAGCAGAGTTTTTACCTCTCGCCAGATCTTGCTCAATATTTAAAGACATTTCCGAGAATTTTGTAGTTAGCAATCTCAATTGACTTTTGCTACAGCGGTTGCTTGTGTGACTTTGTAAAGCAATTGAAGTTACTTTCTTTAGGCGAAGAAAGATTCGTCGAAGCCTTTGCTCCATTCAATGGAAACAGTGGAATGGTCAAAAATATACTTCTATCTTTTCTTATCTTTGTGTATACACATCAAAGTTGATAGAAATTGTTTTCCCCTATTAGAAACTGATTCCGCCATTGTGTCAAAATATCACACCCACAGCCTTCAAATTGTTTCCAAGCAACTATGCAAATGCAAGTGCGAATGCAATGCTAATTTAGTGCATGTGTATAATCACCTCACAATTACCTCTATTGCGTCAATTTGTATTCAATTGGCACACTAATTACACTTCATCGGTATGGTTATAATATCTGCAAGGTTTTGACACATCAATTGTTTCAAAACGTACAGCCTATATCTCTCTTTCTCTCCCCTTGCAATTGAATACAGATTGAGTTTTGCTTCATTATTTGGAAAAATGATTTGTTCTACATCATTTGTCTTTGTGTGTTAATTATCTTCTTCTTTTGCTACTCTCACTAGTTTTGTACTTGCGTATTTCTCCGGAAGGAAGAAGGAATATTTCAAAATCTAAAACCGCATTGGTCGAAGCAATTTCTTCTCTTGCAGAATTTGACTTCTTCCCGGTTACACAAAAGAATAGAAATTTCTCCTCGGGTAATATTTAATAAGATTTTAGGTTATTGATCTTTTAGGGTTAAAGTGCACAAGTCTAGATAAGGTTTAATGATTACTCATGATGGCTAAAATTTTGCACAACTCTAGTTACCGTAAGCAATTGCAAAATCTAGAATCTCTGTTCAATGAGTGAAAAATGTGTACATATAATGTAGCTACATGATATCTATCAAGATATCAATCAATGGTGGAGGTTCGATCCAAATGGAGCCACACTTTGAACAATAGTTCGAAATCGAGGATACACATGAGCCACGAACAATATTATGAGGCTCATGTGAAAGGCACCAATGCACCACAGTTTCAATACCCAACATGTCTTAAAACTGTGGTAGACAGTAGGCCACAGTCTTTTTTCGTTTTTTTTAGTCAACCACTGCGAGTTCTAGCCTAAACCTTAATGATTACTAAGTTGAAAGGTTGCAAAAAAAAAGAACAAAATTGAGTCGCGCGATTACAAATTCGAAATTTCTGTAAAGACCAATCTGGAATTAACGACGAATTGCCACGGAAAAAGATCGCATCAACTGTAATTCCTACCTATAAAGTACTTCTATTGATCATTGATAATTACAATTCCTAACTTTGGTTAAAAAAAAAGTATTACAAGAGGGTAACAAACATTATTCGGGACAAACGGTGTATGACAAAAGAACCACCTCTATTACTTGTAGTACATACACACGTGTGTTGTTATGGACTTTGTGGATCGGCATGAGCAAGTTTTTGGGGGACTGTGTCCTCTCCCTCTGTCACAAGAAAGTCACAGAGTTGGACTTCCGCATCTCAATTGAGATAAGTGAACCTGGCAAAAGGTGCACTGTCAAGAGGGTGCTAACAGAGGAAGTTCAGTCAAACGATTTAGTAGACCTAGCTTTGATCAAAAAATCTAATCCAAAATCTAATTCTAAACTAGCTACCCTTCTAATCAAGCCTTGACCCCATTGACAACATTATTCACGTCTCCAACAACTACTTTCACATCATCGTTAACTGCCTTACCATTGGCTTTCGTTGTTTGTGTTGTATTAACAGTATTCAATTTCCTTGCTTCTTCGCCAACAACCAATGTCTTGTTCAAGAAATCAACAATTTTAGTAACACCAAAATACTCTACTTTGTCCAAACTTTTTACTTGCAAGTTTGGATTCTTCTTCAATTTTCTGATAATGGTGTTTTCAAAAAACAAGACAGAATCATGAACTCCCCATGGTTCAACGGCAATATCAACGTAAGCTTCATTTTTACCATCAGTCTTGTATTCATGGACCTTGGAGTCAAAACTTCCACGAGAATCATGCTTTTGTGAGACCAAGGGAGAGTTGACTGCATGTTTAGCCCATTCTAATACATCGTCACGGAAACTTTCATGTTCACCCACAAGAATGAATGTTGAATACCCCTTGCCGTTCAAAGTAGGAATATCACTCCAGTCACTTGGGTTGTATTCGAGATTTCCTGGTGAAATCAAAAGATCAGCATGATTGGTATCACCAAGTAGTTCAACGCGACGTTCTTCTGTGAAGATATGAGCTTGTATCATATCACGGTGTTTATTCTCATGGAATGAATGGCCAGGAGTGATTTGATATTCATCTGGAACAATTTTCACCCATGGACTGATCAATACAGCTGATCTTGGCCATGGCAATTTGGGGTTCTTTTGTTGTCTCAAATATTGTAATAAAACAATTACCAAGTTTCCTCCTGCCGAATCACCCATCAATACAATGTTATCATTACCCTCTGATGCCAATTTATCATATGTAGCAACCAATTCATACAATTGAGAACCAATGAGAGAGCCTCTTCCGGCTAACCCATACTCTTGTACTAAAACCGAAGTTTTCTTTTTCTTTTCCACATCAAGTAAGTGATAAAAACTCAAAACTGATTCAATTTGTGATGGTTGGGTCTCTAAAAAGTATCCCCCTCCATGACAATAAATGATAACTGGATCCGACTTGGATCTGTTCTCAGCTTCAACAAGCCAAATACTTTGTTTATCGAATCTCTTTCCATAGTTGTTCAATTTAGTCAATCCTGGATATAAAAGTTTCAAAAATTTGTTGATAATGAAGTAATTACTCATGATTCCAACATAAAGGGAATCCTTGACTGACAAGACTGAACCAAGACGGAGTACTTGCAATTTTAATGAATTGATTAAACTGTTTTTAAATTTTTCATTGGCTCCGCCGAAGAATGGGTATTTGATGATTACTAAAAGTAATCTGATTGGAAGACTGAGTAGGATTAAAAGGCCCTTGAGCGAAATCATTCCCGTGTCGCATTTGAGGTGGGGGCAACGTTCTGGCCTTGTTTATTGTAAGCTCTTTTCCTTTATATACGTGTTAGGACGAAATGGGAGTAACAGGTGTGCAGCTTCTCTTTGAAAGTGTTGTTTAAGTAAATTGTATAACAGACTCTCTTTAAAATGGCTTTATGTAAAAAGACCATGCCTCTTAGCTATGTTGTGATATCGACAGAGATTAAAGAACATCCAATAGTTTATGGGGTATATCGCACTGTCATCTATAAATTTAGTCGATAACTCCGCGGCCGGAAACAAAGATACTACAATTTATAGGTCCAGTGAGTTATTTTTAAGGGAGAAGTCATACGCTTCGCTCATTACAAAGCCTATCTTACGTTAATTATCTCTTACATAATTCAATTTTGGAAGAGTCAACAAGAGTGGAGTTTGAATTCTAGTGCTGGGAGAGGGTGATAATCCCATGACAAGTTGATCCCATACAGCCGCTGAAAAATGATTGCAATGGATTCAACAATGTTCATAATATGAGATCTACTTATAAACATTAAGATACTAAAATACTGTTTCAATATTAACAACATGACTACACCATGCAATCATTCTCAAAACTTCTCTCCTTCTTTGTCATCTTTCACCACCAATGTCTTATTCAAGTATTCGGTAATCCTGACAATACCAAAATACTCCTCTGGGTCCAAATCCTTCAATTGTAAATGTGGAAACTTTTTTAATTCACCAATAGCAGCATGCTCGAAAAATATGACAGATTCATGTATACCCCACGGTTCAATCACCACATCGACATATGCACCCTTCTCACCATCAGACTTGAATTCATGTATGTTGGAGTTGAATTGACCACCTGAATCCTGTTTCGATGGCTCCAAAGGAGAACCTAAGGCATATTTGGCCCACTCCAACGTATCATCGCGAAACACCTCATGTTCACCTGTAATTACAAATGTAGAATATCCTTTTTTGTGTAAAGTCGGAATGTCACTCCAGTCGCTAACTTTGTATTCAACATTCCCTGGCGATATGAAAAGATCGGCATGCTTTGTATCACCAAATAGGGCATTTTGTCGTTCCGGGTCAAGCATAAAGTTTGACTGAACCATGTCATACTTTTCATTGTCATGGTACGAGTGTCCAGGCGTAAGTTGAACTTGATCAGGTACAATCTTTACCCATGGACAGATCAACACTAAAGACCTTGGCCAAGGTAGTTGAGGCACTTTTTGTTGGTGTTTCAAGTATTGCAAAAAGACAATCACCAAATTTCCACCACAAGAGTCTCCCATCAAAACAAAATTGTCATTTCCTTCCAAGACCAACTTGCTATATGTCGCAGCTAGCTCGTGCACTTGAGTACCTATGAGTCGTCCGTGACAAGCTAAACCATATTCAAGCACTAATATTGATGTCTTGCTTCTTTTCTCTTCATCAAGTAAATAGTACACTGTCAATAATGATTCAATTTGTTGAGGTTGAGTTTCAAGAAAGTATCCACCACCGTGACAGAAAATGATAATGGGATCAGATTTGGATCTGTCTTCAGCTTCCACAAGCCAAATGCTCTGCTTATTATACCGTTTACCGTAATTGTTTAATTTAGTCAAACTGGGGTAGAATGTCTTGACGATTGTATTGATCACAAAGTTCGTATTGATGAGGGCTAAAAGTGAACTATCTTGAACTGACAATGATATAGCAAATTTGCAAATTGTCAATTTTATAGCCTTAGCTAAACTATTGTGGTATTTACCCTTTGCACCTCCGTCAAAGGGGTATTTGATGGCAACCCAAAGAAGTCTAAATGGAAGACTGAGAATGATGAGAAATCCTGTAAGTGAAGTCATTCTAATTATGAAAACACTGAATCAATGAGTTGCGGCGATTCCAAGAAAAGAAAACCTTTCAGCTTCCCGTAACCTAAAAAAGCTTAACCTTGTTTTCTATATATATCATTTTCTCACCCTAGTAGTTAAACGAATTAAATTAGATCTCTTTAGGTTTTTGATAAGAATTTGAATAATAGTGTGGCTTTTCTGTGCGGAGTTCTATAAACCACCCCTTTTGTAACTTAAAATGGATGATCAGCAGTATTTCAAAAGAACTAAAATTTAGATTAAGGATTAAAATTCTATACTAAGGGCGCACACGTGTACCCTCCCCCCCTGATCCAATACTTTTGGGATTTCGGTGCCTCAGCTAGAAGCAGAAAAGAAGAGCTGGAAGCACGATTAACTGGCGAAGAGTTACAATAAGGTCGCCGAGTTTTACAAGTGTTTCTCCAAGCATCTTCATATATTATACGTCTTTCTTAGCGGTCATTTAGGCTCTACCTTTAAACACCATACTGTAAGGACTTTGAGCTTAGGAGTATTCAAATCATTCAATCTGTACGGTCTTTCTTGTTACAACACTTCATTCAAGAACAGGGCAATCTTGAAAGTTCCCAAAAACTTCTTTTCATCCAAATCTTTCAATTTCAAATTTGGCTGTTTCTCTAACAGTTTAGTTACTTCATTTTCGAAAAGCAATGGAGCAACATGGATACCCCATGGCTCAAGAACAACATCAATGTATGCTTCATCAACACCGGAAGATTTATATTCATAAACTTTAGAATTGAAAATACCTTTTGAGTCTTGTCTCGGAATAGTCAATGGTGACTTGAGTGCATATTTGGTCCATTCACAAATGTCATCTCTGAATACTTCATGTTCACCAAAAATGACAAATGTAGAGTAACCTTTTTTGTTAAAAGTTGGAATATCACTCCAGTCACTCGTCTTGTAAGGCAAATTTCCGGGTGATTTTAACAAGTCTGCATAATTCTCTCCACCAAACATTGCCTGTCTTCTCTCAACACTTCTAGCAACAGTTGCGCTTAACATATCATATTTCTCATTTTCATAGTATGAGTGACCTGGACTGAGTTGATAAGCATCTGGTACAATCTTTGTCCAAGGACTGACTAAAACTGCAGATTTTGGCCATGGTAATTTTGGATCATTTTGCTGTTTTAAGTATTGCAAAAATGTGATTGCCAAGTTACCACCAGCAGAATCACCCATCAAGACAAAGTTACTGTTGCCATCTGAGGCCAATTTTCTGTATGTGGCAGCCAATTCATACACCTGTGTTCCAACATAGTGTCCGTTGCATGTCAAGCTGTAATCAAGGACCAATACCGATGTCTTTTTCCTCTTCTCTTCGTCAAGTAAATGGTAGGCACTTAATAAAGCTTCAACTTGACCTGGATTAGTGTTGAGCCTGTATCCACCACCATGTAAATAAATCAAAATAGGGTCAGACTTAGTTCTATTTTCAGCCTCAACAAGCCACACATTAAGCTTGTCATATGATTTTCCATAGTTGTTCAAATTGGTCAATCTAGGATAAATTGGTTTCAAATTGTTAATCACTTGTTGAGTTGATTTTTTGGCAAGATAAGCACTATCTTTGACAGATAAGGATAATCCGAATCTGAATATGGTCAATTTCAACGAATTGCGTAAATCATTCTGGAACTTCAAATTGGCCCCACCAAAGAAGGGATACTTGAGGACAACCCAAAGAAGTCTAATTGGAAGACTGAGGAGTTTCAATATAGTGTTGAGTGATACCATATTGGGCAATCGTTAGATGAATTGGTTTCAATTACTAAAATATAACTGCTTCAACATTTCTGTGGAATTGTAGCTCCTTTATATATGTTTTTTTTGTATCCGGCGTTAAGATGGTTATTGTTTTTTGAGTGATAATAAAATTTCAAATTGACTTTAAGGAGAATCTATGCAGTGGGGTTCTTTTGACTAGTGGTTTTCATTACACACTCTGCATGGACTTTTGACATCATATTATACTCTCTTGATTCAACAAATGATAACCCCACAGTCGCAAATGTTATTGAGCTCATGCTCTTGACCAGTAGTGAATCACATATTTTGACAGTTATTGAACCGAGGGAGAATAGTAACACAAAGAGCGCTTAACCGTTTTCCATTTTCCGCTCTCGTGCTTTATCCGCATAAACAGATAATAGTGCCATCAACGGTTGCAAAATATTTATTTACTACAAACATAGAGTTAATGAAATGGTAGATTTTGATACTTGCAGTTGCACTTTATATCTTCCCAATCACGATTTGGCGGTAAGACAATATACGGAGCTATCTTTTAATTTTTTGAAGATACTTCTAACCTAATTGGATATAGGCTTGAAAGTAAAATTCAAGCTACAATTTGACTACATGTGGCCACTGATATAGTAACCATTTATTCATTATCCCCAAAGTCCTTTCAATGTTTTTCTACTCTACCTGTAATGTCTTATTCAAAAACTTTGTAATTCTAACAATTCCAAAATATATCTCATCATTTAATTCATCCAACTTCAATTGGCCCTGCTTCTCTATTTTCCCAATGATGTTATTTTCAAAAAACAAAACTGAATCATGTATACCCCAAGGTTCAATAACAACGTCAATATACGCATCGTCAATTCCCTTACTCTTGCATTCATGTACTTTTGGGTTGAAGACACCGCGCGAATCTTGACTCTGTGGTACCAATGGCGAACCAAGTGCATATTTCGACCATTCCAAAATATCGTCTCTAAATACTTCATGCTCGCCAATAATCACAAATGTGGAATAGCCTTTGTTGTTGAAAGTGGGGATATCTTTCCAATCACTGGTTTTGTAAGGCATATTTCCTGGCGAAATTAACAAATCAACTGGATTTCTGTCACCCAACAACTGAGCTTGACGTTTAGGGTCTTTGGCAAAGTGCGAACTAAGCATATCGTATTTTTCATTGTCATGATAAGAATGTCCTTCAGTGAATTGTTCCTTATCACCAACAAGTTTAACCCAGGGACTAATCAATACTGTTGACTTTGGCCAAGGCAAGTTGGGATTCTTTTCTTGTTTCAAATATTGAGCAAATGCAATAGCTAAATTGCCACCAGCTGAATCACCCATCAAGACGATGTTAGTGTTTCCTTCTGAGGCCAATTTATCATAAGTTGCAGCCAATTCATATAATTGTGTACCCACCAAGTATCCATGACAAGCTAACCGATAATCTAAAACCAATATTGACGTCTTTTTCCTTTTTTCTTCATTAAGTAAATGATACATGCTCAAAACTGACTCAATTTGTAATGGACTTGTGTTGATGAAATACCCACCACCATGTAAATAGATAATGATTGGATCAGACTTGGACCTATTCTCAGCTTCGACAAGCCAGATACTTTGTTTATCGAATGACTTTCCATAACTGTTTAAATTGGCAAACTTAGGATACAATGACTTTAAGTTGTCAATAACTGATTGTGAAAAGTGGGGGTTAAGTAAGCACTGTCCTTGACAGATATTTTCATTCCAAATCGATAGAATGTAAGTTTCAAAGTATTGCGTAAATTATTCTTGTATATGCCATTGATTCCTCCAAAGAATAGATACTTGAGTAGACACCATAGTAGTTTAAATGGCAACCCCAAAAGTTGTAAAATACCATTGAGTGAAATCATACTGGTTGTCGGGTCAATAGATCCACCAATTCTTGAAAGGAATCAAGAAGGGTGGGGATTTTGCACCTCTTTATATTTATTGACGCTAATTTAAATCGAGGGGCATGGCCACATAAAATAGGGTCAGAATTTCAATTTGGAATGTGGATTGAGTGTAGTTGTGGAGTCGACTATCAATGATTAAAAATAGAAGTTTTCAACCAAAACGAAAAAATTGAGTCTATTGTTGAGATAATAACTATCAATTATACCCTCAAACTTTTTGTTGTTGCATAAATACAGAGCGCCGTACCATATAGGGGCTGATGATAAAAGAACAATGGGTGTTATATTTGAAGGTGCATTGTCCATTAGCGAGAGGAAAGATAAACACAAACAATTGTTCGGCATTTTCATGCTTCTTAAATATAGGAAGGGCCTAGACTCAAGAGTCACCGCAGTATGATGAGATGGTTCAATTTTGTAATCTCATAACATAAAATACATTCAGTAGAGTGGTCTCTGTTGAACTGTGCATCCCTTGTTATTGCGGTTGAAATCTGTATGCACCAGGTAATATGTTTGTAATCTTTTTGGCCTCTTGTATCTGAAATAAGATTAGATTTTCTGATCTGAGACAGAGAGAATTCGTTATTGAACCTCTAACAATTAATATTCGACTCAGGTCAAAGAATGCGTCTGGTGCAATTTAACTTTAAATATATAAAATTAAAACTTTTGCGCCTGTATGCCAATTAAATTATAGTTCTTACATTTTGCACGTATTAGGTAAATTATCACGTAAAGCATTTGGTAAATCAACAACCATTGTTGAATGTGGTTGGAGCTTTAGTACTACTAAACCGGTTCATGAAGAAGAGGACTACAGACGTCACAACGACTACACTTGTTTGTTTGTATCTTTTTCCATTTCCAAATTCAACACCGATTCAAGTCAAACAGACATGTTTCAACGTAGTGCAAGTTTTTTGACAGTGTTCTCTGTATTGCAGGGCGGTTACTTCGTTTTTAATAATTTAGTTCCACTCAATACAAAAACGAGCGGAGATAAAACAAATCATGCAGAATAAGTTAAAACGTGGGATCGACAACGAAAGCAGGAGATGAGAGGTGGTGAGTAAGCAGTAACATCGCTTTGAAACGTGAGCTTTCTTGCCGAATGAATATACATCTTGAGGGGAGTACACCTACGCTTATGTAGAAATATGGAAGCTAACCCAAATCTCAAACGTGGCCAGATCAATTGAAATCAAGAAAAATCAACAAAGGCATATGGATTTCGGACTTCAGTTTTGTTAAACATTGAAATTTGCATTGTTCGAGGACTATTACACAAACAAATCGAAGGCTTGTAAAAACATGTAATAGCAATAATAAGTACATTGGTTAGTTAATTGATGTTTAGTCTCATCTACTTTAAGCACTCAACACCAATTGCATGAGCTATTCCGTCCTCAGTACATGAAAGTAGAAAGAGGGCTTCATCTCATCACAATCAACACATTTGCTAGCTGGTTTGTACGTAAAACCCCGGCAAGTTGCACCAGCAGTTGGTTTACAGATAAATTATGGCTATTGAACAATAGTCACATCATTGCCCTTCAGTAAAATCTAATTTGATCAAGAAGTGGTGTGGTCTTGGTCTGTGGTTGATGTACGTAAAGAGGCGAATAGCAATTATATCGAAGAAAGTACTGCATATACTGGCTTCAGTTACACAAACTGTAAACTTACGACATGGCATACACAAAAGGTTAATATACAGTACAGCATCTAATACGAACTGTAACATTAACACGTAACACTTCTAAACCTACTTATAAACTACACATGTGGGTTATTCAAATTATCAATATTCTTTTGCAGAAGCTTCGTTTTAGGGTATGATCTTTATACTTTTTGACATCATTATGTAAGAGAAAAGAAGTAATGGCAATAGATGCACACGCAAAAGAAGTAAAAGAAACCTTAAAACTCTATACAATATTGATATTTTCTTGGTGCTTGCCTGTGACGAAGTAGACCTTCATTAGATAATACTTCTAAGTAGAACGAGAATTTGTAATATCATCATCAAGTAAAATAAACTATAAACGATACCGTAATAATACGGTTGAGTTACACTCCCGTAATGTAACAATTGTGGATTGCGCCTTTTGCAAATTGTTTTTGTTTGTTATTTTTGCTACCGCCAAAAATTGGACATACTGCTATTGCTGCTGAAAACTCTTCTTTTGTTTTGATGCTGGACTCCACTTCTGTCTGTTACTGAAGTTTCCTGCAAGACTTAAATGACTTCTTCAAATATCTAACTGTTTTGGCTCTTTCTGTGTAAAAAGAAATGCATTACGTAGTTGTGTATAGGTTTTTTTTGTGTAAACTTTTGTTGAACCGACAAGGACTATATAAAAGGATCATTAAATTTCCTTTATCCAAAATCAAAGTTGTCGAACTTCTTTCTTACCCTCTTACATCTATCTTAATACAACTAGATTACCAACTGATTACAATCTAGAATTAAATCACACAACCAAACTTAATAAATCTACACTGAATACAATCAATAATGTCGAAAGATCAACAACAACAAAACGAACAAGTTATCGAAGAGGATGGTGGCGCTCAGTTCCAATCTTATTTGAACAATGACGGTATTGATGACTTGACTCCACAATCAAGAAAACACAGAGTCTCGTCGCTTTCGTTATCGGATTTAAACAACTGGCAAAATGGATTAACCAAATTGTCATCTTCTTCATCTTTGAACAAGAACGGTAGCAATAGTAATTTAAAAAAATCATCATCAGCCAACTTGAAGAAAGTTGACTCTTTGGCCAAGTTATCAAGAAATGCCTCTATTATTAAGAGAAATAAGAAGGATGTGATTGATCATGAAAGAGTTGCATCCTATGCTTTCTGTTTTGATATTGACGGTGTTATATTAAGAGGACCAAACACTATCCCACAGGCCGTTGAGGCGATGAAGTTGTTGAACGGTGAAAACAAATACAATATCAAAGTTCCCTCTATCTTTGTCACCAACGGAGGTGGTAAACCAGAAAAGCAAAGAGCTGATGATTTGAGTAAAAGATTAAACTGTACTATCACGCCTGATCAAATCATACAAGGACACACGCCAATGAAGGACTTGGTTGGTGTATATGAAAATGTTCTTGTCGTTGGTGGTGTTGGTAACGTTTGTCGTAATGTTGCTGAATCGTATGGTTTCAAGAATGTTTACACACCATTGGATATTTTAAAATGGAATCCTGCAGTATCTCCGTACCATGATTTAACTGAGGAGGAGAAAATCTGCACCAGAGACGTTGATTTCAGCAAGACTCTGATTGACGCTATTTTAGTCTTTGCCGATTCAAGAAACTGGGCTGCTGATCAACAAATCATTTTAGAATTGTTATTATCCAAAAAGGGTGTAATGGGTACTCAATCGGAAACTTATGACGAAGGTCCACAAATTTACTTTGCTCACTCTGATTTCATTTGGGCTACAAACTATAAATTATCGAGATATGGTATGGGTGCTTTACAAGTTTCCATTGCTGCTTTATATCGTGAACATACTGGAAAAGAGTTGAAAGTTAATAGATTTGGAAAACCACAGGTTGGTACTTTTAAATTCGCCAACAAGGTTTTGAGTCATTGGAGGCAAGGTGTTTTGGATGAACATTTGAAGAAATTGAGTATAAATGATCCAGATGCTAAAGACGCTGATATCTTGATTAATGAGAATGGTGAAGAAATCATTAACCAAGAGAAGTTGGAACGCTATAATTTCTCTGATTCAGAAGATGAAGAATCAGAAGATGAATTAGATGCAGAAGAAAAAGAAAGAGACGTTAATATTGGCGTATCAAAGAAACAGGCACACAAGGATTACAATGAAGCTAAAAAGAATCTTGCTAAACTTGCTGAAGTTGGTAAACCGGATCAAATTACTTTACAATTACCACCAGCATCAACCGTTTATTTCGTTGGTGATACTCCCGAGTCTGATATTAGGTTTGCTAATTCTCACGATGTTTCTTGGTTCTCAATCTTAGTTAAAACTGGTGTTTATCAAGAAGGTACCGAACCTAAGTACAAGCCAAAACATTTGTGTAATGATGTTTTGGAAGCTGTCAAATTTGCCATTGAGAGAGAGCATGAAAAAGAATTGACCGAATGGAATGAAACTGCTAATGATGAAGATACTTCCACAGCAGACAAAGGATCAAGATTGAACTTTGCTGATTTGGTTATGACTCCAAGTGAAAAGAAACAAAAGGAAGAGACAAAGAAGGAAACAGATGATAAAGGGTTGAAAAGAGCTGATGATGCTCCTGAAGCTATTGAAGTTCCAGTTGGATTAGCTGAACAAATTGAGAAGTTGAAAGATGTCGGTAAGTAGATAATATATAGATCTCTATTAAACTAGCTGAATTATAATTAGACTGATTTTTTATTTAAGCACTTGGATGTAGATGATATGTATATTACTCAGTAAAACTACTGAATGCTCTATACTCATCAAGCGTAACCTTTTCAGCAACAACCTCAACCTCTCCACCACTGCCCTGTATAGTGTGCAGAGGGATCTTTCCAGCAACATTTCCGGTTACCTCTTTAGTCATTTTTTCAGTTACTTTTTCAATAACCTTGTCAGCAAGTTCTCCAGCAATGATTTCAACAACTTTCTCACCAATGCGATCATTAATCTTTTCAGAGACTTCCTCGGATAGCTTAGTATTCTTGAAATTAGTTTCAGTTCTCTCTTGAGTAATGTTTTTTGACTCTTGTTCAATTGTTTCATTTACATCTTCAAAGGCTTCTTCAATCACCTCTTCAATAGACTCGGTTTCAAGCTTTTCAACAACCTCGTCAATTACTTTTTCAAAAATCTCTTGTGCAATTGCCTCCGCAGATTCTGCAACCTGCCCAGCATCCTCTTTTGCAACTCCCTCGATTTTTCCAACAGCTTCAGAAACAATCTTTTCCGAAGCAGAATTGGTAAAGTGTTTTAAATCTCCTTCTAAAGTCCCATCAACTTTTTCTACTACCTCTTCCACAACCTCTGAGGCAAAATCCTTTGTAGTATCAGATCCTTTGCTAATCTTTTCCGCCACATCTTTGACCTCACCATCTTCAACAATATCAATTTTATTAACCTTATGAACCTCTTCCGCCTGCTCCAGAACAACTTCATTTTTATGTGTAGGTGTCTCGTCGAATCTTGATAAATCTTTAATTTCATCCACTTCATCAACCTGGCGAATTTCCCTTGGTACTTCCTCAGCATTACCTACATGGTGACGTAAACCTGTTTGTGTCACAACCAGAATCATGTCCTCAAGTAAATTCTCCATGGTAGTCAAATTTCTTGAGACCAACATTTCAATATCTTGTAATTGATTGTGTTCACACTCTTCGGCATCAATATACTCGCTTCCGTCCCATTGGCTCGTCTTTTCTCCGTCGTCAAATGTTGTACAAACAATGTAATCAAATAATTGTGCAACTTCAGGATAAATTTCTCCATTTGCAACGGCATGATCCATTTGTATTCTAATTGACTCCATTTGTGCACCAGTTTTACAGTCCAAAATTGATTTAATCATAACTATACAATCAATTAGATTCAGTTTGATCTCAGCAAAAAAATGAATCATATTCATAACAGCACGAATTTGAAGTTGGCCCTCCACTGTGGGTAAATGAAGGTTTTGAAGTTGATAGGCTAGTAAATCTGGAGTATCATCAGTAAAGAATTGGTGAAGTTGATATGGTAAATAGTTGCAACGAAATTGTGGAGTTGATGTTCTAGGGGTAGGGACAGAAACAGTAGGAGTGGCAGCAACAGTGGCAGTGGTAGGGGTAATACTATTTATGACGGCCTCATCCTGAAAATTGTCAGAAGTTGACAGAGAAGAAGACATTTGACTGGAAGGTGGTTCTGTATAGGCGTGGTTCTGTGTAGGCGTGGTTCTGTGTAGGCGTGGTTGTTGCTCAGGTGGGAATTGTGTTGCAAAAAATTTAACCACCAGTCAAACAAATATGACAAAACCGCCATAACACGCCATCCTTCAACAAAGAGTCCAATCAGGCACAAGAAATCGTTCATAGCACTCTATAGTATATACATGATTTATAACCTTACACCATCTGAAATTTCAACACAGAGCAAATCTCACCAGTCTCGCCCTAGTCAACTTGCTAACATTCTGTTTTCCTTCCTTCACTGTATCTGCTCCGTAATCAATCAAATCTTTCAACTTTTCTTTCACCAGATCCAACTTACTACTCATCACGATCAAGTCTTCTTTACAATTCTCAATATCCCATAACATATTCTGCTCTTGTCTCCTCAATTTTTGATATACCTTTAAAGCCAAATTAAGCATACCATTTTCAGCAAACATCTTGCTGATCAACATTTCATTTAGTATATGAGAGACAAAAGCCATTGCAACTGAGATGGAAGGTCTCGGAGCAGCATGGGAATTAGTTGGTACACGAAACAATTGCTCAAAACAAAGACGAGATTGACATACAACATCTTGCATCATAGCTTCGATAATGTGACTGATGAAAACCTTACTACTATGTATTCGTTCACATTTGTCTTTCTCAATATCAATAAATAGCTCCAAGGTGGAAATCCTGTATTCAAGGCTCAATTTATGATCTTGTAGTTTTTCGATACGCCGGTTTTCCAAATATTGGTTGAATCGTGGAATGTTAAACAACGAGTTAAATTGAAGTCTTCGTGATGGGGACTGTAATGACAGTTTTTTCATTGCAATATCATTCATTTAGGGAAATTGTGTAAGTTATTGAAGCAATCTATTGATTGTGCAGTTAATTTGGAGAGAATCAAATGGATTATATATTGTTGCAAAAAGATATCAATGCCAAATAATTATATTGCACGTGATTAAATCAAGAGTCACATTGCAAAGGGTATCTATAACTCCGTTTAATTGGCATCTAATCAGTAACAAGAGCTTTCTGTCAATTCGGGTAAATCCCACCTACTCAACTTGATCCAATTGTCGTATTACTTGCTCCTCTGCACGCTCTTCATCCTCTTCTATACGTTCCTGAATCTCAGCTTCTAGGGGAGCTTGTATTGGATTTGGTACACGATGTTGACGGCGTGCTCTGTGTGGTTGTTGTTGCTTGATTTTTGACAACATTATCCAGTACCAAGGGGGCAACATCAATATAACTAAAGCTTCCTTTATTAGGTCAAACTTCCAGATACCATTTTGCTGAAGTAGTTTTCTCTTCTTTATTCTCTTGTTTCTTGCCTCCTCTTCTAAGCTCAGAGCATCACCGCCATCATTGTAGTGAATATTTCCTAGTATAATCTCTCTAGTACACCACCAAAAATGTCCCAAACCAAAACTTATAACATAAAACCAAACAACTGGCTTTTGAAAAATAGTCCATATTTTCCAAGATTGAAAGCCCCAATTGTTACCATTTCTATTTTGATTTGGTTCATAATTTTGTCCACCATCTCCGTCACTTAGGAGAAGACTAATGAGTGCAAGAAAATATGGACGATACATGTTTCTAAAGTGAAATCCAAAATAGTTAAACATTTCCAACGGGGTCAACTTGGAACTGTAATATTGAAACACGTGAATCAAAACAAGTCCCAATTGAGGTAAAAGCATATTCGTTTTGTAAAATAGAATTGTGGCACAGACAATAATTGAGATACATATTTGCATGGCAAAGTACAAAAAGTCAATAGACCTGTTTCTTTCAATTAATTGTTTTAAGATGCTTAATTGCTCAGTAGTCAAATCATCAACAAGATATAAAGGAAATTGGGTGAATTTAGTTTGATATAGACTTTCAATTTCTCGACACGAAGAAGAAATGCCCCATAAACGAAAAACCAATTCCATACTTAGTTCACCAAATGTTACAAATGAAGTAATTAGTCGCCATGTTTGATTTTGGTTGTATATTTTGACCGGTATAAAGTATAAATTTATAGGTTTCAATTTGTTCATGGTAACGAGTGTTGATATAGCTAACGATGCCATACACCAACCCTTGGTAACAGGTGGAAGATTAGTCCATAGAGCGTCCATGTTTCTAATAGTGTATATATCTTTGTAGTGACTGGCCCAATAGTCTGTGGTTAATTGCTTGTGTAGTGGTACTCTTTATCACTGACGTGTACAAATAATAGACAGATGGGTAGCGTTTATATGTGGAAAGAAAATATGTTGTGAAGGTTTATTTTTCATGATCTAAAGCTTATGTATACTAATTTCCCGAAATAATGCAAGATTCGATAGAAATCGACAAGATCATAACTACTGAGAAAGAGCCATTATATTACCTAGAATCTTGGTCTCATGAACGTGACCCCAACGACAAATTAATTTGCCAACCTTATGACTACTTGAGTGGATTACCTAGTAACAACAATAATATCAGAAGCAAATTCATTCATTTATTTGACGAGCTTTTCTTTAAAGACACAGCACATAATCCCAAAGTGGCGAAAATAAATGAAGTAATATCGATATTGCATAATTCGTCGTTGCTTATCGATGATATTGAAGACAACTCCAAGTATCGTCGTGGGTTTCCCTCGGCTCATGTGAAATTTGGAACGCCTTTAACCATAAATTGTGCAAATTTGATGTATTTTAAGGCAATGGATGTAGCTGCGAATGTACTTCATGAGACGAACGTTTCTCAATCTAATGAGGGAGTGGACCAGTTTAATCACGATCAACGATTGCGAGATTTAAATCATGATATTGTACAGGAAATGATAAATTTACACAATGGACAAGGTCTTGACATTTATTGGCGAGACTATTTACCAGAATTGAAGCTATTGCCAACCATCGAAGAGTATTTATACATGGTTCAAAATAAAACAGGAGGGTTGTTTAGATTATCCGTCAAGCTTCTCAGTGCTTATTCACGCAATCGTCCCAATCAAGAAATGCTTAACAAAATTATTGCAATCGCAAACCTGGCTGGGATCATATATCAAATACGAGACGATTATTTGAACTTGGTCGATGCACGCTATTCAACAATGAAGGGTATTGCAGGGGAAGATTTAATCGAAGGTAAACTATCCCTACCTATATTGATCAATTTACGTAATGAGAAAGATCCGGCAAACTCCCCTGTGCACAAAATACTATATGACTTTAGATCATTAAAGCTTAGAAGCAAACAACCAGATTTGTTGCAAAAGGCCGTAACCTACTTGCATGACACAGGGTCTATGACTCAAACACACCTAGTGTTGATGAAATTCAAAGAAAAGTTCCATAAATTGCTTAATGAATTTGAATATGGTGATTCGGAATTGTATAAATTAATCGAGGCCCTTTGCGACGTGTGAGGTGACGTTTGTGGTTCCAACCAGATTTGATAGGAGCGAGAAGTTTATAAATAAAGGTGGTACTGGCTACTGCCCGTATGTAGATAGTTTAGAGGCAATCAATTCAATTCTCGATCGAGGAAAAAGTTACTACTGATACTACACAGATTGCTCTTTTATCAACAAGGTCCTATTTAAGACTCACCAATGGATAATTCGAGCGATGTCGATGAGATGCTACCCAATTTTTTTTTTTCATACACTAAATCGAAACAACCTTTCTACTCTAGCAATCCAGCCCTTCCGACTCTATGTTGTATCTTATAGGTCTAGGACTCTCGCACGAGTCGGATATTACCGTTCGCGGTCTTGAAACCATCAAGAAATGTTCACGTGTGTACTTGGAAGCCTACACATCAATTCTCATGGCAGCTAATCAAGAATCACTTGAATCTTATTATGGACGAGAAATCATTCTTGCCGATCGTGAGTTAGTTGAAAGTGGCAGTGATGAAATCTTGAAAGATGCCGATACTCAAGACGTTGCATTTTTAGTTGTTGGTGATCCATTTGGAGCTACAACTCACACTGATTTAGTATTACGAGCACGAGAATTGGGAATTAGAGTTGAAACGATCCATAATGCCTCAATCATGAATGCTGTTGGTGCCTGTGGATTACAATTGTATCAATTTGGCCAAACTATTTCCCTTGTGTTTTTCACTGATTCTTGGAAACCTGATTCGTTTTACAACAAAATTATGGAAAATCGTAAAATTGGGTTACATACATTGATTTTATTGGACATCAAAGTTAAGGAACAAAGTATTGAAAATATGGCCAGGGGAAGATTGATTTATGAACCACCAAGATATATGGATATTGCTACCGCTGCAAGTCAATTGATTGAAATTGAAGAGTCGAGACAAGAGCAAGCATATACGGAAAACACTCCATGCGTCGCCATACTGAGATTAGGAGCTCCAACTCAAAACTTTAAAGCCGGTACATTAAAGGAATTGAGTGAGTATGATTCAGGAGAGCCATTGCATACCATGGTTATGTTGGGTAGACAAGTACATGATTTGGAGTTAGAATATTTGTATCAATTTGTTGATGATAAAGCAAAATTTAAAGCTGCTGTGGAAAAGGATCAGGAGTTTTTCAAACCACCGCCATACGTTCCCCCAGAAGAGGATCTAAATGATTGAGAAACTACAGAGTTATGTTGTGATTGAATATACATTACGAATAAATAAATACACACCGTTCTATAAATACTTCTACTCGCTCTTCTTCTTTTCCAATTCCTCCTCCTCCAATAAATCAGGCCAGACATTTTCACTAATATCCCACACCAACCAATCATACCATCCCATATACGGCGGTATAATAGTAACCAAGTGCCATAAACTATGAGCATCGACCAAATCATGGAAAATTGGCGGAAAGTCGAAAATTTCCAATAATGACCCCAACACCACGATTGTGCACAACATTAATGGATACAATGCATAAAGCTTAGCACTGGTGGAGTAAAAACTAGGTAATATAATTCGTTTAAAATCAACATATTTCAAATGATTTTGATTAATTTGTTTTGAACTTTGTTCAAGATAATAGTATCGGGAGTACAATTTGAATACAATTAAGCAATAAAACAAGTTCTGACATAGTCCAAGGGTTATATTAGCCCTCATATTGTATGTATAAGACCAATCCCGATATAATCGTTGCACATGATAAATGTATGCTGAGGCACAAATAATTGAAAATGACCATTGGTAGATTTGATTTTTACGCTTATACATGGAGAATAATCGTGACCCTAATGCATGAAATGTAGATAAGATTGTGGCCCCAGCTAAGTAATAGTCCAAGTGTTCAGTCACTGGGTAATCTCGGGTATGAAATATTGTTGAAGCTGTCCACGCAAGCATTGTAACTATAATCACAACCATAATATGATAATATTGTTTTCGAAGTAGCATTGGCTGACTCTTATCGCTAACTATAGCATAGATCCTCCTGAATCCAAACTTATAAGTAACAATCAAATTCCCTAAAGACATCAAAACACTCATCAATTCCTGTATCCCCCAAACACGTAGAAATGGCCATTTTCCATGAAACTGATAAATCTCCTCATCATGTTTTTTCCTCTCATCTGTTATGACTCTTTGACACTGATAATCACAATTCAGTTGACATGTCCATCCCAATAAACGCAAATGCCATGGTAGAGGCATTTCAACAAATTGCCAATTTGGATTATAATAATACAAGTCATATCCTTGATCTAACAATTCTTGTCCTCTTTCGTATTGATCTATATAATAGTGATTATTGTAGCATGTTATTTGTTCACATTGGTATACACAATCCATAAATGCATATAAATCATCACCGGGTGATGCCAAGATTGTCCTGGGCAAGAAAAAAATGAGATATGTTAGTAGGAACATGTTCCTCATGATGGTAGATTGTAAAGAGGTGGCAGCTGTATGTGAAGATAACAGCGATCGTGGAACTGAGGAAGCTGAGGATGCAATGAAGTGGTGGTTTCAAAGTGGAATGGTTTTCTTCTAAATTTTTAGACGTTTGCGTTTCTTTGAAAAATTTACAAACAGAATTTTCTTCTCTTTCAAAACTCAATTTGATAAGCGCAAATTTGTTGAACCTCGTTATTGGTAAACTAAGGGAAGAGCTTTATCGATGAAACAAAAAAGGTTTATCAAGCAGTAGTAGAGTCTCATTTTCAACTGTGCTTAGACACTTGTGCTCTTGGAGAAATTACCAGTTCACATTTTTGCAACTTCCGTTTCCCGACTTCTTAATCTCCGCTAATTATACAAAAATATGTATCCAATACGTATAACAAAAAACTAAAAACCAAATAGAACTAAAAGTATAACCATCCATGAGAAACAAGGCCACAATCGCTTATATAAAAGCCCAATCTGTCCTTCAGATAAACAGTACCCCTATTAGTATTTATCACCAAAGAATAAATCATAGTTTCCATAATCATAAGGCATATTACTCGAATCTGAAACTGATGCATTGGTAATATCCAGTGACACGAAAAACTGTTGAAAATCAATCAAGTTTTGTAAATCTTGAGCATTGGCAACATCAGTGAAATTGAAATAATTGAAAACTTCATCTGCATCAAGTAAGGATTCGTTGCCGTCATCACTGTGAGTATTTGCTGTTCTTACTGTTGAAGACGACGATGATTGTTTAGTTTTATGTCTATTGGCCAATGCATCAATTAAATCAGTGCCAATTTCTGCATACCTTTCTGCACCCTTATTACAAGTTGAATAGTGGTTCAAAATGTAAACCGCACTGCGTAACAAATTCATCATTTCTGTTTCAGTGTAACTTCCTTGTTCTTCTTCATCAGCTTCGTCAACATCAAATTGGTAATTACCATTCAAGATACTGATTCCAATGAAGATTGAACTATAGAAACAACAAGTTATGATGATATAACATTCCATTCGCTTCACCTCTCTAAATGAAGTGTTGATAAAATGATTCATCAATTTCACCGCTAATATCGATGCTTTTGTAGCTGCTTGAATAAATTGTCTTGATGAGAACTTGTCCTTTAATGTGGTGGTTTTGGGGAATGCGGTATTAACATGAGACACTGCGTCATACATGAAAAAAGGTCGACAAAGTAACATAATGGCAAATAATTGTAATAAATGCATCATCAATACAATTTGAGTATTACCTCCATCTTCATTATGGGGAATTCCGTTAGGCTTGAATAAATTTTCCACTGATAATGATGGATCTAGATTTTTCGACCATAATTTCAATTGCACTGCCAAGTTCTTAGTCCTGTTGATATCAATTATTCTATTTTGATAGAAATTGGCAACAATCTTACCAATCAAATGACTAATTCTTGCCAATTCAATTTGGCACTTGGCATTGAAATTGAGGCTCGATGATATTAACGTTTTGGACAGTTCATACCTTGTTGGATCATCCCAATCATAATCATTGATTGCTAATGGTCTACCAATGAAAACTGATGAAATTCGGTCGCTGGAATAAAGACTTCGAAAAATACGTTTCCTGTATTCACATTCATCAGTAAATTTGGAAAATTGTTCATTCACAAAATTACGATGTAACCCAAGTGATTGAGCAAACTTTATGGCTAAATTTAAGTGAATCCAAGCAGTTGATTTCTTTAGTATCGATTGGTAGTAATGGAATTGTAAATAATGAGCAATAACACACCACATTTCTGAATCTTCAGAAAGTGAGTTCTGTATAAGTAAACCTGACTCGAAATATTTCGCACCCAATGTTGCATGGGGTTCTTTATTACTAAATGAAAGATAAGTCGCACCAATAGCCAAAACAAAATACAACTGAACTAATTTAGTTTCATTTTCAGCACTGACAGGATCCACATACACTGGATCAACAATTTCGGTGTAAAATTTATCCAAATCATAAATGAAAAATGTATCATTGATGTTTCGTTTAAATTGTTCAATATAGATATTTCTTTCTTCGGGTAGGGGTAACAGTACCACAACTTCAGCCGTCACTTTAAGAGGTTTATCAACCACGGGGCATCCGCGTAAATCCTCTGTCAATTTAGTCTTTTTCACATATTGATAAAATATATTCCTCGTTTCATACAAAACGGAAAGGGGGCTAGTCTCACCCATATATCTAAACGTACCAGACTTGTCATTTAGTAAAATGCAACTTTTACCCGCTTGGTTGGACACACCATCTTTAGGGTCCAGCGAGTCGACATCACCGGCCATTTCATTGGCAATTTCTTCATCAATAATGGCATTTGAGTCAACTTGTTTTTGCAATTTGCTTGCCGTAGAACTCTTCTCTTTCTTGGTGCCTCTCCTACTAGGCCCAGTTTTCAAAGAAGAAATATCTACTCCATTTTCAGACTCTGAGAATCCATTGTTAAGCTCCTTTTCGCTCATCATCAGTGGGAAAGAAAGCAATGGTTGAAGAAACTTGGGTAGGGAACCAGCTCTGGTCTTTTCAGATGTATTGGATATTGGAGAATCTGGAGTAGGGATACTTGCTGATTGCAGCGATGGCTCAGGTCCCTTCTTTGTAAACGAAAAGGATTGTTGTGACTGTAGAACATTCGGTTTCTGCTCTTCTTGTAAATGAGGTTCTGCGGCTTCTGACTTGTATGGCTTACTTTGTGGCGGAGGAAGGGGGTGCCCATGTTGGTACTGTGACAGTTGCTGTGTACCATATTGATCATGTGACAGATTAATATGGGGTTGTGGTTGAAAATGTTGCGGAATTTGAGGTTGGCATTGTGGCGCAGGAAAGGGAGACTGCGGAGCTCTTTGAGGTGCTGCTTGTGAATATGGTGGTGGAAGCAGTGCTTCTGGGGGTCCCATTGGACTATGTCCAGACGGGGATCCATAAAAAGGGCCTTGATTGTATGATGGAGGACCACTTAAGGATACTGGTCTTGAATCTGCAGCATTTGATTGCTGCCCCTGACGGGGATATAGTTTCAGCGAATATCGAGGTGAAACCGGAATAGATAATCTTTGATATGGTTGGTAGGATGGGTATTGCAGCTGTGGTGGAGGGGGCGGAGCAGCCTGATAACCCTGAGGAATTTGGTGAAATTGTGAAGGTGGTTGCTGTTGGAATGATTGTTGCGATGGTTGTTGATATGCCTGTGTCTGTGACTGTGGCAGCTGATAGGGAGGTGCATCAGGTGGTGTGATTTGTTGTTTGGGATATGGTTGTTGCTGGTATACCCTAGGGGCTGGAATATGCGGAGGAGGAGGGGGGTTCTGTAGTACTTGATGTGGGTGATATAGTTGTTGCTGTTGCTGTTGCTGTTGTTGTGGTGGTGGTACAAATTCTGCTTGCTGTATTGAAGCTCCAGGTTGTAAAAAATTAGTTCCTTTGTTGATATCCGATCCAAACTGGGGTCCCAATAACCCCCGTGCCTCTTCCCGTAGTCTTTTTTCTTCCCTTAATCTGAATAATCGTTCACTCTTTAGGGATCTTTTGTCAATTACTGTGTATGTACACTCATATCCTTTTCTAACACATAAATCACATGGATTTGATCCTGTACATTTGAATTTCCGCCTTTTACATGAATCACAAGCAGTAGAGACTTTTTGCCTCTTTTCTGGTGGTAGTCTTCTAATACGCTTCTGTGGCTGATGTGGTGGAGGAGATGCTGACGTTGAAGACGCCTGTAGGTGAGCGCGGCCAGCAATAGAAGTCATGTTTTCAGTTTTGTACTTTTGTTTATGAGAGAGGTCGAGTGGTGATATATGTTCGGTAGGGTGATGCTAAGTTGATTCAAGTAGATATAACCGATCTAGTTCCTTTGTTGGTTGTCGGTTGTTGGTTGTAAATTATGTATGTTGTTGTAAAAACCCTTCTGTTAATAATAATCATAATAATAATCCGTAAGTTGCTACCAATTAGGTGGAAAATGTGTAACATAGAAAAAATAAAAAAGTTTCTTTTTTCACATTGTAATAGTGTGCATCATCCATTTTGCATTTTGTGTAAACTCTTGTTTCCTTGCTCGATACACGAATACTACAACCCACTACATCCTCGTCAATTTTCTATGCAATTTTACACCCCCCCACAATGAATTTCTATGGAATTGGTGTGTTAGGTCATATTTGCTGTAAATGCAAGAACAGATGTAGTGGAGGTTTAGTTAGTCAGGTGCTTTAAAACAGTTAGCTAGACTTATTGCATTGAATTGCGACGTAAAAAAAGCGGTTTCAAGTCAAAATGAAGCCTATAGAGCAAATTATTATGGCGCTTGTCTTTCTACGGTATTCCTTCTCTGTAAAAGATACCAGCTTATCAAAAGATTTGGTGTGAGCATACAAGATTTCAATTGGATTTGAATTGAGCCCCTCGTTCTTCTGTATTTCCGCAAAATCAGACTTAGACACAAAAAATTGTAATCTCCTTTAATGTTTCAGACACAAAATGTATACAGTACTTTTATATGAAAATTTCATGTACCCATCTCACGGGGTCAAAAAAGAGAGAAAAATAAGCAATACTACAGTTGAGCAAACTTCCATTCCATTTCAGATTTTTTGTAGTGTTCCTTTGTTTAATGTCTCATATTTTACTGTGTGTCGCTTTGAATCCATTTATAGGATACAATTTATCCTCTGTGGTATATACTTCTAACTTTTGTACTCTTCAACAATCAAAAAACAAACTGCAACACAGTAAAGTTAAGTTAACCTCATAGAAAAGCCTTATCTTTCTAACTGTCTTATTGTATAAACCCTAACAGTTCTAAGTTTAAAACCTTATCGTATTACATTCTAAAGCGTAGTTAAGAAAAGATTTCCTGCTTTGTTGCTTTGTATTTTTCGGTACACAAGAATTCATTGATTACACTATCTAATGTAATCCAAGATAATAACGTATAGTCGTCATCACCACAACAGGATAACACAACCTATAATAATGCCTTTGTCAACTCCTGACATATCACAGTATCTCGCATTTCAATACTCTCAAAGAATATGATGGAAAAATACCATTCAGAATGGGTTATTTGTCTGCTTCAGGAGCTTCTTCCCTAGCTCAACTATGGCGGTTATTAACGGTTTAGGTACTATCGCTTATCGCTGTCGATATACTTTAGTGGATTCATTAGTCCTCCCAATTGGGCAAGTATTCCGCTTGTGAGAGCTTCTATGCAGTACAACTTAGCGTTAAAATCAAAATGCCTCTTATCAAAAGAGATATATAAATAGATACTTCAACACTTCTTTTTAACACATCAACACCCCTCCTTGGCAACTACACTACACCATGTCTCCTACACTTAAACAAAACACAAATACTATCAGCACTGAATCGGCAACGCAGACAGCAACTTCTAGAGGCTATGAAATGGGCTCAAGGGGCTCCCACAATATAGCCAAAGGTGGTGCTCATCCATTCCCAATTCCTAAATTTGCCAACAAAAAAGAAGAAAGAAAATGGGCTTTACAACATATGGCAGCTGCATTTAGAGTCTTTGCAAGAAAAGGGTACACTGAAGGAACAGCAGGTCACATTTCAATTCGTGATCCAATTGACCCTACGACATTTTGGATCAACCCATTGGGCAAACATTTTGGATTAATGAAAGCTAGTGATATGGTTCATGTAGATGAAGATGGTAACTTATTACCCGATGGAAATCAAATTGCATTGAATGCAGCTGGCTTTGCTATTCATTCAGCAATTCATAAATTACGTCCTGATGTTCACGCTGCTTGTCATACTCATTCAGTTTATGGTAAAGCATTTGGGGCATTGGGTAAGAAATTAGATATGATTAATCAAGACGTTTGTACATTTCACAATAGTCATGCTATTTTTACTGATTTTGGAGGTGTGGCATTAGAAGAAGAAGAAGGAAGAAAAATTGCTGCAGCTTTGGGTAATGGAAAGGGGATAATTTTGCAAAATCATGGGTTGTTGACGGTGGGGTCAACCGTTGATGAAGCTGCATATTTATTTACATTGATGGAGAAATCTTGCCAAATACAATTAGCTGCCCAACTGGCTTTGTTACCCGGTGAGTCATTGAAATTGATTGGTGATGAAGAAGCTGTTTATTGCGAACACCATGATGGAGATCCTGAAACTTTATATACCGAATTCCAACCTGAATATGAGGTGGAATTGCACTTGGATGATAGTTTCTTGAAGTAAAGGAAAAACCGTTATTGCTTAGTGCTGGCTTACTTAGTTTAATTGTAATTTGTTCGATTGATAATTGATTAAGTGCAATTACTCACTCGTATAAAACTGTGGATCTGTAATTCCGCGTTGTAATTCCGCTTTCTATTGTTCTTTTCTTCGCGGCTAACGATAACCGGAGTCAAAAAATTAAAATACAGAAAACAAAAATGAATAATCTCTCCAAAGTTTATGATGATATTATAACTCTATCTGTTTTTTTCCTATTGAAACCACACCATTTTTTTCTCAACCTAGGTAATGCTCTGACGCATAGGGAGATAGAATAGAGAATAACCTATTTACACTCAACCTTGGCATCTGGATAGTCCATCTTCAGTCAGACAAGGATTAAGCGATCCTTACGAATTCCTTTAATTTTATCATCATGTTTTCCGTATTTGATGCATCATCATTCACTAGTATTAATAGGAAGCCTACCCCACCTGAAAGTCCGAAATCAGATGCAACAACAACAACAAGAACAACAACTACTGCAATAGCTCCCACCTTTGCTAATACGCGAGAACCACTGCATAATGGCTTCCAACAGAAACACATCAAGACTCATAATATAGTGGGAACTAGGTTTCGAAGCAAGACGGGTTGTTTAAACTGTCGCAAAAGAAAGTATGTGAGGAAACTATAGCACAAGGTACAGTGACCATTAGTATACTAACTTACATCTTTTAGGAAGAAATGTGATGAGACATCACCTGTGTGTCAAGCTTGTCAAGTGAGAAATCAAGAGTGTGTATGGCCAGATTTGGCAAAAAAAGCCAATGCGAAAAGAGTACTGAAACCAAGTACATCAACCTCCAAACGAATACCGCCACCAACATCAACAACAATATTGGATATTGGGTCTGCGACCCATGATCATAGCAAATCAATTACAACTACGCCAAATGGGACAACTTCGTCAAACTTATCATTTTCGACAAAATCAGCATCACCTACACCCACATCCACGTCCACATCCACATCATCTGTATCATTCACCAATCGGGCTACTACTGGTCCACCTTGGAAATATGATGCCTCTTTGCTATATTTTGACCCAGCACTAATGGTAACTACATTACCAATGTCATCAACTAGAAATGATACAGGACTGAAATCTGTTGTTGATAAATCGCAGCAGCAGCAGCTGTTGCTGCACAGTATACTGGGTGTGCTGACGGGAATGGTTGACTTTGATAATGAACATGAAGAAGCTATGGACGATGTAGGTCATTTGAACATGAATGTATTGTTGACATGAGCATGAGAGGGTCTTCAATGCAAGTTATGTGTGCTCTTTACGTTGCATGATATGGATATTGAGTAGTTGTAATGGTTTGTAGAAGATATAGGAACATCATCTGGATATGAAATTGATTTAGAATTACAAACATAAGAATGATGACATTACTGAATGTGCCGTCGGTATTCATATTGGAGTCCGTAGTCTAAGTCAATAAGAAGTTCGAGGCAACCTAAAAAATCAAACCACCACCTACAATCCAACACCACACAATGCCCTTTGCTACATGCAAGCAAGAAATTTCTTGCCTAATATACACTGCCGGCTATAGTCGGGGTTGAAGACCCTTTGATATAATTTTCATCTTTCTTCTCCACAATATTGTGTTCTTTGGAAAAATGTAACATTAAAGTTTTGTGTTGATGGAATCATGTTACATTTTAATCCTTTTGTGCCTTATTACTTTAGAGGTCTTCCTTCAACACAAATTCATTCACATTCAATACATTCATTAGAAAATGTTACAATCTTACAATCAAACTATATAATACGGCCCCCTTAACTCTATCGGGTTTAACTAAGTATTCTCCACATCAACCACCCACCGAATCGCTCACAACCATCCACAACCGTGTATAAATAGAGATTTGAATAGACCAAAGGGCTCCCCACAAATAGATCCTCACCAAAGACAGCCACTCCATTACTCTATAAGAAATGCCTGTTCCTACTAACTTACCTCATAAACACCACGACGAAATTAACGATCAAGGTTTCACTGTTGTCCGCAACTTTTTAACACCACAAGAGATTGAACGCTACATCAAAGCAAGTGAAGATTTAGTTGAATATTCTCGTGCCGGAAACTGGCCCCATGTAAGAACTAGGGGTAAACAATTCCCACCATGGCCTAAAAATTTCAGTCCTGACATTTGGGGAGTTACTGGTTTACTCCATCCAGATTTAGGTGAATTATCATATCCATTTCATGATCTTTATGCTAATGAAAAGATTTTAGCCCTTGTGTCTGATATACTTCAAATTGATAAACTGGAAATATCGATGGAGTTGTTAAACATGTTGATTAATCCATTGACTGATTTTGACTTGGATTGGCATCGTGACACTATTAAACCGGAAGTAACTCCGGAACAAGAAGCTGAAGAATTGTTGGAAAATCCATTTGCTGGAGCTCAATTCAATTTGGCTTTGACTAATGATGATTGTCTTATTGTTGTCCCTGGGTCACACAAGAGAGTGCGTACACAAGAAGAAAGAGACAAGACGGTTGATGAATCAAGAAGAAAAGAACACATTACTGATCAAATCACTGTTAATTTGAAACCGGGCGATATTGTATTTTATAATAACAACGTCTTACATCGTGCTTCTTATTCTTCAAAGAATAAGAGATTGACTTTACATGGATCGTATGGGAATGTCAAATATGGTAAAGCTAGAGCCAAGGGGGTTTTACAACATGGTGTTGCTGAATGGTTACCTCGTTTACAACCAAAGAATGAGGATTTGGAAATGTTAAAGTCAAAATTGGTTGATTTGGCAAATCAATTTGATGGTGTCAATTTAGGATTCGCTTTAGATGGATGAATAGGTTACATATGTTATGACTTCAAGTAGATATGCTTTTAAAACCCTTGTTTTAAAATATTCTAAACACATTCAGTAGTATTTTTATTACACTACAATCAACAACACTAACAAGATACATAGCACTACCGCCAATATACCTATACACCAATTACTAGCAGTTTCTTTATTCCTTTCAATAAAAATATTCAATCTTTTCATCCCTCTGCCCAATTTATTGCCCACATGATCCATTTCGACATCCAATTCATCCAACATATACCCTTGATCATCCAATTCATCACCCATCATAGTTGCTTGTTGATTCAAATTCATCATTGTTTTATGAATATCATCCAATTGGTAATCTTGTTCTTGAATCAACTCTTGTTGTTGATATGTAGTCATGTTTTCTGTCCCTCCACCGCCATTGTCTGTGTCTATATTGAATGGATTCTCATCGTCTTGACTTATTCGATTCGACATTGTTGTTACATCACGTAGCTTTTTGTTATCCCATGATTGTAACAAGTGTGATATTCGACGGTTAAGATCTTGTAAAACGGCTTGACGTTGCGAGATGTCACCACTAGTTAGATTGAATTGAGTTGGGTTTTTAGCGCTTTGTTCAAGAGCACTTTGTAAATCATCACGCATCTCTTGCAACTCTTCATAATTGTTGTCGAAATCTTGTGATTGTTCAGTAGTAGGGGGTTGGCCTGATATGCGTTGGGATATGAGTGATTCTAATCGACCAACAACTGAATATGCATCATCTTTAACATCGTTGAATGGATCCATGGTTGAAAACGATTATGGCTTAGTTTGAGGTTGCTTTTGATGTTTAACTTTGGTGGAGATTTGTTCGAATAATTTTGTGCATGAAATTTCTAAAAGTTCAGAAAGAAACCATCAATAGCACAGAGCTCAACAGTTGCCCCACGATGAACATTGCTGATATAGTACAAGACAAAGAGGATACTCCAGTTGCCAATGGCTCACCAACAACAGAATTGTCAACCGCACCACAAATCAAACAAGAAACATCATCACCACAACCACAGTCACGATCACAACTACCTGAACCAGAAATGAAATTAGAATCTAATGGTACACCAAGAGGCACCACGCCCACTCCTCAACTACAAACTAAACAAGTGAAACAAGAGCCAATAGTTCGTGACTCAAATTTACCTCCAATGCATGAAATTGTTGGTGGTTCTTCGGTACGAAGGTATTTGAATAAACATTTGACACAACATTTGTTGGATGGTTTAAAAGAAGTTGGTCGGGTGAAACCAGAGGATCCGTTGAAGTACCTTGGGGAGTTCTTAATTACCAGGTCGAATGAAGGAAAAGAGACGGCCAAAGAGGATAGCTGAGGGGAGAAGCTAATAACTATGTACATAGAATTACAAAGGTGAGGTTAAGACGAAGAACTGCATTGACAATCGATGACTCTGAGGAGCTTTGGGAGATAGCTATGCACCTGGCTTTCATAGAATCTATCTCAATGATCTCAGCGACGGTTTCAGAAAATAGACTCCAGGATATATAGCACAACATATTTCATAGAAATATACCATTCTCCCTCATTACCATCTTCACGATATTACCTTCTATCCTATGCATGACGTTCAATTGTCCATTGATGTTCATGTGTGGTCTTTTTTATATCACGACTGAACAAATGGAAAACAAAATCGTAACAAAAAAATATCTCACCCCAGCAATTCTTCTAATTCCGCCCTCCATACAGCAATGACATCTTCATCCAACACAAAGCTTGGACCGGAACAACTAAGGCCATACTACGATCATGATAGCTTTGATGCTGGCTATTCAGTCATTTTTAAAAAGGGTGTTGGGTTAGTCGACCCAAAAACAAGCAAACCAATAACAGCAAACTTATCATCGAATGTTATTGAAAAACAAGTTAATGAAAATAGTTTTGGCTCATCACCTGGACTAATACGAAGAGCCTTTGATAGACAAGGAGGAGTGGGAATTCATTCAAGTAAAGTTGCTGGTGATAAGAATTTCATATCTGATTTGGAATTCAGTGAGTACTTTGAAGTTAATAATATGCTTGAATTGTTGAAGAATTTATTTTGGACATTGTTTAAGGATTATGTGAAGGTGTTGGCTGCACAACCATTGGAAATTACTCGATTGGTATTGCAAGTTGGTAAATTCAATTTCAGTGGGAAAAAGAAGGAGGAAAAACTGAAAAGGTTATTAGATCTGACCCATTCGCTATCATCTTCAAGTGCATCTTTGAAAAGTGGAAGCGCAGATCTCGAACTTTCGGGACATCAGCTTGGCTTTGTTGATGAAGATGAACCAATTGATTACTTTCAATCACAAAGTGATCTGCAGGTATGGGCCAACCCAAACACGACATATGAACCAGCAACTCCAGCCCCTCCGGTCGCTGACAAGTTTGTTCCACTACCACTCAAACGATTAAGTACTAAAAAAAGGCTCAGAGTGTACAAAATCCAACCAAAATCATTGCACACTATGGAAATTATGTCAGCAATTGCTAACAAAGATTCCTTCTTGGCTTTATTTAGAGGAGTCAATGCATCATATCTTTATCAGGTTTTGTCACATATGATTGAAGCTTATATTACTGGGTTTGTATCGCCATTTTTGGGTATCCCGGACCCGTTCTTTCTTGATTTAACCCATTCGAATGATCCTTTTAGGTCTTTGTGGTTGTCAGTGTCAGCATGTGTACTCACTGGATTGGTAATGATCCCGTTGGATTTGATACGGGTCAAGTTTATGATTACCCAACCAACTTCACTTGCCTTGACTAATGATGCTTCCAACAATGAGGACAGTGTAGAAAAAGCTACCGAAGAAGTAGTGCAAAACACGAGATCCTTCAGAGAATCAATCAGGAACTTCCCCACTTACTACTTGAAACATCCACCAACACCGATCATTTTTTTCACAACCATGTACCAATTATCAACCACTGTGTTCAGAAAAATGGCGCCATATTTGCTATATATCAAATTCAACATTGATGCTTACTCATCACCTACTTTATACACTTTTGTCAATTTGCTTTCACTGATTGGTGAGTTCTTTGTCAAATTGCCTGTTGAGAATTTGTTGCGTAAAGAGCAAGTTCGATTCTTATTGGAACCAAAAGTTCACGATAAGAAGAAGGTGATTACAATTGTGAAACCTGAAGAGAATATGATTGTTGAATTTAATGGTGCCACAACCACTACTCCAGATGGGGATGAACTAACTGCATGGCAAAGGGTGAAACAATTGGGGTTGTTTAATGGTTGGAGAGTTGGATTGTTGAATGTGATTGGATTTTGGGGTTACAACATTGTCAAAAATAGTGGCAATGCATTGAAAGAGGAAAGATTATAGTGTAAATAGGAATCAATGGGTAATGCAAAGTTCTCTTTGTTGAATCCAAAGTTGATTTTATGTTCGGCTGGCATCTTTATCATAAGCGAGTTTAAGAGCCCTACTTGTAACGTATGCTACTGCATGTGGCTGAACAATCGCTCATATCATATGAAATTTGACAAGAATTGAGCCACAGTTTTTCGGGTGAGAAATTGTATAAGGACCAAGATATGTCTTTTCCCGCGAACCGAACGATAACAACAGATTGCGAATTATTTACGAATGTTAGCATCCACAATTATTTAATTATATATAAAACGGAGGACCTTTCCATCGATTCAGTTGAAATGACGGGCTAGTGTAGCTTTGAAAACTTCTTTTTGTTGTATCTCATCAACCACCTGAACCACAATGGCACCATCATCCAAAACAAATGGAAACTCCACTTCGACTAAGCCAAAGAAGCAATTGAAGCTATTTGCGTTTGAAATGGGATGCTCCGGTCTTCAGGCACCTGGTCTTTGGAAACATCCCAAGGACCAATCAAGTAATTACAACACGATTGAATACTGGACATCCTTATCTCAATTACTTGAACGTGGTAAATTTAATGGATTATTCATTGCAGATGTATTAGGGCCATATGATGTGTACAATGGTCCAAGAAATTTCACTGCTGCTGCAACATCAGGGGCTCAATTCCCCACTATTGAACCCCTGGCAGTGATTAGTGCTAGTGCTGCTGTTACTTCGAATTTGGCTTTTGGTATTACATTTTCCACCATTAGTGAATCACCATACCATTTTGCTAGGCGCTTGGCTACGTTGGATTGGTTGACTAAAGGAAGAATTGGATGGAATGTGGTTAGTTCGTATTTGGATTCTGCGGCTAGGAACTTATTGAACGGGGAGGATTTACCACCACATGCTGAGAGATATCAACGTGCTGAAGAGTATATTGAGGTTATTTACAAATTGTTTTTGAGTTCATGGGCTGATGATGCAGTTGAATTGAAAGATGGTGTGTTTTCGAACCCGGATAAAATCAGACAGATCAATCACAAGGGTAAATGGTTTGAAATCCCAGGACCTTTTATTGCTGAACCCAACCCGTATCAAAGATTACCGGTTATTATTCAAGCAGGTACATCTAGTGCTGGTAAGGATTTTGCTGCTCAACATGCTGAAGTTGTATTTGTCACACAATTTGCTCCTGAAGCTTTGGCCAAACTGATAAAAGAGATTAAACAAATTGCTCGTGAAAAATTCGGTCGTCCTGAAGGATCAATCAAATTTTTACAATTAATCACCCCTGTAATTGGAGCTACTCAAGAAGAAGCCGAAGCCAAATATAAAGAGTATCAAAGCTATGGTGATATTGAAGGTGCACAAGCCTTGTTTTCTGGATGGACAGGTATCGATATCAGCCAATACAAATATGGCGAAGACATAACTGCCGTTGGAACCAATGCTGTTAAATCATTTCTTGAATTATGGAATAAGAAAGCTCCTGGTGAGCCAGAACATGTGAAAAAGACAAGAGAACATGTAGCAAAACAAATCACCGTTGGTGGATTGGGTCCTGTTCTTTATGGAACTGCTGAACAAGTTGCTGATGAAATTGAACGTTGGATTGAAGTATCTGATGTTGATGGATTCAACGTTACTTATGCAGTCCAACCAACTACATTTGAAGAAGTTGTTGAGTTTTTAATTCCTGAGTTGCAAAAGCGTGGATTAGTTTGGGATGATTATCCTGATATTGGACGTCCACTAACCTTTAGAGAACAATTATTTGGGGTTGATCGTAAAGATTCGAGCTTTTTGTTGGAAACTCATCCAGCTCATAAATTGAGATGGAGAGCGGGTGAATCGAAAGAGGAGTTTGAATCAAGGTTAAATAAGAAGCGTACTAATGAGGAAGTTTGAAGTAGAGTATGTATTTATTGAATTTGTTTATGATTTTTGAAACAAAGTAGATTTACTAGGGGTATTTGTAGGTAGTGTTTTCTCTTGGGTAAAGGCTACATGAGTGACCATTTCTACAAATCCTACCCCATTTGAATAAATTGAGTTGTTAATTATTAGCAAACAACGATGTCATTTGAGGCGGTTGAAACCAAGCACGGTATCGAAGCCATTCCTGTCAATCAAAAAGAATTAGCCTAATTTTTATGAAGATCATCCTTTTTTATACTCTTGGGTGATATGCACTCAATGAATTAATGCGTATGTGGTGGACTTGACACCTACCAAGTTCTGATTTGCTTATTTGGTTGCCAAAAATACAGCCATTAAGTTTGCACAACATATTTAGAAAAGAAAAATTTTGCATTGAGGATGTGAGATTTCATGACGCAACTTCAATAAAGTGTTTGGACAGCCCTTTTTTCAAGCCAGATGTTTTATCATTCGATATTGTTGTGTTTTGATGGTTGAAATATCCATCTTGATTTTATGCACAAAGACGTTTAGTTTTGATGAATAAAGATTCTTATAATCTAGACCAATGATTTGCAATGACCTTTCGCTTAATTGAAGATGAAGAGGTCTAAAATTTGACGAGCAGTTTGATATACAAGGCAGATTTGACTTAGATAAGACGAAGTTGTGTTTTGATCAATTTGTGTAAATACCACTCTATAAATCACTCGATCAATTGATTACTCTAGTCATAAAAATCAGTAGCAAATTCTGGACCGAATGCATATGGGGAATTCTAACCAAACTAGTCTTTATATCTAGAGTTTGACTTCGGTGGCGTTACCTGTCAATGCACTCCGGTCGTGGTTGGGTTGCAAAAGCAATCGAATATAAAGAGTTGCTCAATCAACCAACCTGACAGCAAAGCATCTTTACCAAAATAATAAAGAAAAGCTAGCTTGCTCCACAGCCCCGTCTCTTTATTGGGATCTCTTACCGGTCAAAAGCCCCTTCTTGCATTAGAAAAAGGCAGAAAATTGTAATATCACATGTTGTCAGTGCTTGTTTGTCTAAAATACAATGCATATGTAAGAATACTATTGCATTGAGACGGTGCTAAGGAAACCTGTACGGTAAATGGTTATTCTAATTAGTCGTAGACCCGCACATCTGTATCCTCTATTATCCACTAAACCACTTCGTATGAAGATTTTGAACTTTAAATACTCAGATTCATAATTCGTATAAAATCCTCGCGTAAAGTTCGTTTTATTGTAAATTACGGATTAATCATATCGTCAATGATTCAATCTTCACACAAAAGAGAAGTATTAATAAACACAAACACCAAAGTCGACTAATATGAACTATTCTCAATTCTCCAAGTTAAGGTTGAAAATCGCCCAATTTAGAATAAATTGGAATTAAACAGAACCCACAATGCAAAATTAGTTATCTTCCCTTTGTGTTACCAAAATACTATAGAAGAAGACAACTGACGCCTATAGAAATAGCTTCACAACCAACCCCCTTTCCCCTGTCTCTCCCCTCACCCCTTTTCATAGTGAATAACTTCAACGAAGAAGTTCAGGTTCAACAAAGACCTGTGGTTATCTTTCTGAAAGGAATTACTATAAAGCGGGGAAAGGTGGTGGTGTGGGTGGGTATGTCATTTTATTCAATGTCACAAAAAACGAACAAAGAAAAAAAACACGACAAGAAATCAATTCACAACGTTTGCATTTACGAAAAAGACGACGAGAGACGAAAAACAAAAAGAAAAAAGGTCTAGGCCCCCTCCGTATAGAACATCATACAATTAGAACAGACACTAAAGATAATCTAGTAGTTTGAGAATTGGTTAAAAACGAGCAGATTTTTTGCATCGACTCCGTTGTATATTATAAAACCTTGTATCCGACCCTTGATTATCAATAAAGGGTACTTATTCTGTAGTATTATGCCAAAGACTAAAAATAGATTCTTTCTACACTCTCTACCATCTGTTTGTTGTTTACTCCAACAATTCTGAGGCGGGTTTAAAAATTAAAAACAAATCCACAATAAAGTACCACAAAACCATTAAATCCATAAAGAGAAATTCTTTTTGTAAAAATTTGAAGAATACATGGGCTTTTAACTTTTTATGCCGAATAACTTCTTTCATGCATTTGAATCTGAGCAATATCGTACCATTGGGACAACAGCTCGGCATTTCAGGTTGCTTTATATATAACCCTACCTATATACCGTGTGGATACAGAACCCAGAGTCAGCTAAATTGGTAAAAAAGACAGCGCTAAGCCTTCACCTCGAATACCTATACCAACAACCTAAATTAATCTAAGGAGATCCACCTGTTTGAGCGTACGACATGGCAAAGACTAGGTCTAGTACTATGTTTATCAATCGACACTACATCAAACTACTAGCGACAATCGCCACAACTAGTCTACTTGTTCTTATTTATATCACAGTACAAGCAATACAAAACACACCAATACCGCAAAACACACTACTAAAACTACAGCACGACTTGGAGACAACTATCAATACCAAGAACCAACTTGTATCAGATGTGACAATTGTTAAATGCCGCAATATCAAGTTTTGCCAAATACCGATGGGATACGTAACGATTAACCCGTCATTGACTTTTTACAAATATGCCAAAAGCGAGCTGAAAAAAAAATTGTATGAATACGAGTATTATCTTGCTGTGAAGTTGTCATCTTTGGATGAAACGACCAGGGTCATAGCTGGATTATCACTAGACAGGCAGGATGGATATGAGGTAGTCAAAGTCAATAATCAGGAAGAAGATCGATTTATTAAATTGTACAAGAAGTTTATCATCAATAATACTGAACAACCACTACTGAGAGATACACCAGTACTACGATCAATTGATGTACTTTTTGGCAGTAATGACTTGATTGACTCAAGAAAGTTCCATCATACTTTACACTTATCAAATGAGGAGTCTGTACATCCAATCTTATCGGTGTGCATGATGAGTCAACAAGAACAAGAAGAATACCAGCAACAACTTTCCCAAGATGCTAAAACTCTTATCAAGCAAGATCAAATATTGAAAACCAGTCAAGACAAATATAAAGTGATGCAACTTTCTGATTTACATTTTGGTCAGGATTTAGGCAGATGTAGTACTGGTACTACTGACGTTAAATGCAGTTCTGATTTGAAAACTTTGAAGTTTATTGAAGCAAGCATAAAACAAGAACAACCTGATTTGATTGTCATTACAGGTGACTTAATTGACGTTGAACGATCATTGGACTACAAATCCATCTTGTTGAAAAGTTTACAACCGATTTTAGCATCAGATACTAAATTCATCTACACTTTTGGTGATGAAATACTGAACAAAGAAGATAAATCAACCATTATTGAGTTTTTAACCTCACTACCCAATTGTCTTAATACATTTGTACCATTTGCTGATACAAACTTGCATGGAGTCACGAATGATAATCTTCAAATATTCAATAAAGTAGTCAAAGAGAAAAATCAAGTTGATGAGCAATCAGTATCAATAACTGTCCTCGATTCACAAGATCATTTCATAGACGAGACTCAAATCAACTATTTGTACCGCATCAACAATGATTTCACGTCAACTGATTATAAATTACTTTTCTTTCATTACCCCATCCCACAATATCGTCCAGTAGGTACTTTCAAAATCATAGGTACATACAATGAAAAACATCCACTAGATACCAAAACAAACATTAAATTTCATGATGATATAATCAATTGTCAGTACCAAGTATTATCGGTTGGACACGAACATGAAAATGATGCTTGTATTTTATCAGAATTGTCCACGAAACCTAAAACTAAGCCAAGAACGGCAGAAGGCGATGCAACCCCATCAATTTGGTTGTGTTATAATTCAATCACAGGTGATTCGGGTATAACAGCAATCAATGAACAATATGTACGTAAAATTAGAGTGTTTGAAGTTGATTTTGAGAAAAAGAGAATCTTGAGTTGGAAGAGAAAAGAAAATGATAAAGATGTTTTGGAACCACAGTTGATATATCAAAGTAAATAGTAAAGAGGGGCTTGTAGCTCAAATGAAGTGTCTGGAGGTGTGATTGAAGTATCAATGTATTTGTACTAGGATATCTCTGTCCCAAATGCACAAAATGTAAAACCATAGAACGAATGCGAAAAAATAAAAAAATCTATCACCAAATCCAATCTCATCTCATCCCAACTCTCCTTTTATCTAATCCCCCTAACCCCCTGATACAATACACCGTACATCTAGCATGGGTAAAGCTAAAAAGACAAGAAAGTTCGCAGCTGTAAAACGTACATTATCCAAAAAGGACCCCCGCCTAACGCAAAACAAAACTGTTAACCCCAACCAACTAGCCAAACAAGCTCAAAAAGATCCAGAACTAACTCAACATGTTCCGCAGGTCTCATCAGCTCTCTTTTTCAAATTCAACGATGCTATAAAACCACCATACCAAGTACTCATAGATACAAATTTCATCAACTTTAGTATTCAAAAAAAAATTGACATTATACGAGGATTAATGGATTGTTTAATGGCTAAATGTATACCCATTATTACTGATTGTGTCATGGCCGAATTGGAGAAATTAGGTTCGAAATATAGAATTGCATTGAAGTTGGCTAAAGATCCAAGAATCCAACGATTGAGCTGTAGTCATGGCGGTACTTATGCTGATGATTGTTTGGTGAATCGTGTTATGCAACATAAATGTTTTATTGTGGCGACCAATGATGCTGATTTGAAGAGAAGAATAAGGAAAGTTCCTGGGGTACCGCTAATTAGTGTTGGTGGGCATTCGTATGTAGTGGAAAGGTTACCTGATGTGTTTTAGGAGAAGGAGAGTGTATATGGAATATACAGTTACGCTCATTTTGAAGTCATAATGGTGTGGATGGAAACGAAATGAATACTTAATCTTGTATCAGAAGAAGGCCTCAGCGTGATAAAATTCAGACTTAGTTGGTGTGTTCTACGTTTATTTTCTTTTTTTTTAGCAGCCAAATATTGTATGTTTTAACCCATACCGAATTACTTTGCTGTACAACAAATCAAATACACATTGACTTGGATTACTTTGTACTGTGTGTTGCCCTCACAAAGTCCAGTTATGTATGACAGACCTTACCACTACAGAGATAAGTCAACACCCAATCATCAAAACTACCACAGCTTTAGAAGTGCTCCAAAAACCACACCTAACTCTTCTTTATTCATCAAACAAAAGCATAAACAGATCATTTCAAATTCAAATCCAAGAGGGACTGCTACAATGCTGCTTGCTTTAGACAATGTGTTTGCTCATTTGCAACATGTTCTTGATCGTGTGGGAAATTTTACACCTATTGACATTCTTTCCCCATATCAAATAACAACGAATCATTCACGAAGTGGAACCAACGACAAGGATGAGAGGGATATAACTCCAAGCAGCATAAAAAGAGTAAGTACACCCAATATACCCAGACGAGCAACTACACCATCATCAAGACCAATCACCACTGGTGCAGCACGTCATCGAATTTCATTTAAATCGGAATATTATAAACTACTTGGACATTATAACGCATTGATACAATTGATATTAGCTAAAAACAATGATATCAATATGCTCAAGTATAAGCTTAATGAAATGGTCAATACGATTATACTAAAACTTGAGAACGTGAATCTGTTTGACGAGGAAGAAGGAAATGAATATGATATTTGTTTAAAAGACACCGATGATACTAATATGGCTAATGCAGTTTACGAAAATGCTCAGAGTGTTGGACGAAGTGAATACAATTTCCAACGCAAAACGGATGAAATTAGTAAGAAGTTGATGGAAATATTCAACCCACAAGAAGAATTTGAGTCTGTTACTGTTGATTCTTATATATTGCACAAGAAGAAAAAATTGAGAAATTAAATGGCATATGAAATCAGAGTTGGACGATGTAGTTTTCGAGTTTCCATATATAGCGATTACTTTTGGTATTTTTGAACCACTTTTCGTAGAAATGTAGATAATTCAAGAAGTTTCAATTAGTGTTTAGACTCAACTTTATTAACAGTGTAAGGGAAATCCAAGTTGTTGACGATAGCAACTTTTAGCGTTTAATTTTCGCAGCCACTCTTCCGCCCTTTTCTCAACGTCATACTTTCAAAGTTGACACAAGTTAAGCCAAATTTAGCACTACACCAAGTGGCATCTTCCCATTAGAGTTGTTTTTGTAGTCAATAAAATTATGTTTACTGCTCACTTCCGCTCTCGAAAGTTGAGTTCCTCTAACTTGTATTCAAAACCAATTTGAAGACGTAATTGCTTAGCAATAGATCCAATGATTAATTACGTCAAGACTTTCATTCAATTATCAAGATCTCATAAGCAAAGGGTAATGCGCATTTTCCCGTGTAAACACGACGATCCCCTCATTTCAAAAGGGTGCCCATCAACGTATCTTTAGTTAAGCACATTTCCTTAAATCACGCAAACACATTCGTATGAACTCAGAAGAATTCCATGATGGCGGTCAGTAGTAATGTAACCAAGTATTTCTTTGAGGATGATGTTGTACCCGAGGAGGACATTGGCAAATTTTTTTGTGGGTCGAAAGCTGTAGTGAAAATGGCCGTCATTGCCTCATACCCCGTTATTTTTGCGAGAGCTGTTATTGCTGTTGAGATCTAATTTGTTGATTGATTGACGAGTCGAAAAGCTTGCTGTATTATAAACTATGCATTGAATATAATTCGTAACGTGTATGATCGGTTGCAATAATTTCTAAAGGGAAACTTTAGAATTTGTCCTTTGTGCTTGGTTGATATTTGGCAATGGATGCTGAAGTAATACCTTCATGAGGGTGTTATTGAACTGTCTTCAATGCCTTTCAAGTCAACAACTAGATGTTTACTTGGAATTGAGTCCCAACTGTTACTTATAATTGACGTGGTGAACTTGTTAATACCAACTTCAGTGAACTTCAAGTGGGCTTTCGCAATTCCACCATTGATCATGAAAACGAATAGAAACTTAGTTAAGACTCTCATCAATGCCATGGTTAATACTTGCTTGAGCAAGTATTAACCCCCTAGCTATGATTCATGCAATAATAACTACAATTTAAAGTAGGAAGAAATGTGATAGATAAGGGTTTGTTATTGCATAAATCGGGAAGTTCCAGGCATATTGCAAAATAATGACAACGGCAATATGGCCACTCAATATCGCTCAATTTCGCAAAAACCATTGACCTTATAGTAATTTTCCCTGGCTTCAAAAGTAGCAATTGGGCTCCACCCTCTCCAAATACGTACACATCTGATTTTTAATCGATGGTCAAGAGTTCAAACACTTCTCTATTAGTGGATTGTCCCCCTCTAGTCTCGCGACTTCCCCAACCCCACAAACTCCCTGCAGTAGCAATTTCAAACAACCATCTAAGCAACACCTCAAATTCAACATTCGACAATAGCACTTAGAACCTGGTGCAGATCTACACGAGCTTTCCTGAGTCATACCACACCAAACTCTTCGTTTCAATATTGTAAGCTGCACTAACAACCTCTGAGCAAGAAGCAGAAGACACATGACTATCACCACCAAATACCACTGTGCCAACCCATGTGTCACTTTTAAGTTTAGTACCTCGCATTATTAAAAAACAACGGTACATCCTAGGTTGATAAAAAACTCTGTTACTTCCCTTTTTTATTTTATCGATACGCTTCCCTAAAATTTCACTAATTGTTTCATGGTCAACGACAATTTTATTGAGAAATTTAAAGGTGGGTCTGTAACTGTAATGTATATGCCCCTCTTGACCATAAATTCGAGCATCGTTGTAATGATTTTCAATCCGTTTGTTCCGTTCTTCCCTCATGTCTTGGGATAATACATCTGCAAAATAACGCCAACCACTTTTGATTTGATTAGGTAACCATAATATATAATTAGTGAAAAGCTGTATCATGCTAGAACAATAATTTCTAAGAGTTAGGAATTGAAAAGTACTTGGCTTGGCTGGCTTATCGTGTATTGAAAGCTTTACCTTGGAGCTATCAGTGGCCCTTAACACATCACTTAAAAATGCCAATTGATCACTATTCAATTTTCTTGACGAATTTATGAAATTTGCCAATTCATCCCCAACGTCTTGCAAGTCAATCTGAATTTGTAAGCAATGGTTTGACTGTGAATTGTTATTTGTATATACAGTCAGAGAGGTTGTCTTGTCGATACTATCTTCAATTGTTTCGAGGTTTGTCTTTGCAAGCACATAATTGATTAGTAAAAAAGTGAAACAATTGAACAACACTATCATCACTACTGCAAAAAAGGAACGTTTCGGTATAAGGACAACACTTGTAAAAGCCTAAAACTTTGCTGCAAAAACGGGGATCCTAGCTTGATCGTACTGAAGGTGTCCCTGACATAAAGAGTGAAGAAACATCAAACTCACTATTATACGGTTCATATGTGACGTAATGGGATCCAATTGTGCTTATTGTTCTATCAGAATATTTTTATATACACTCCTATTATGTTTTCCTCGGTCCAAATATTTATCTCCTTTTATTTTTTTATTTTTGCGCTTCGTTTTTTGTTTACGTCGAATGAAATTTTAGCCAGCCATCTTTTGTCCACATGTTTCGATACACCAAGGGGTTAGGTGAGTGTTGTTGCGTGCATGGGGCAGTGTAGATTATAGCTGGTTATATTTGACTACGCCATTTGTGTAACTCTTTGAACCACAACACGTACATCAAAACTCTTCACAAATATCTCTATCGGAATAACTGGAAGATGATTTTCCGTTCCGATGACCAAGAGGACAGTGGGTCACACACTCTTTACTCATGTAGAATAACCTTTTGGCAAGATGACATGGTGGAAAACAATATGACACTATATGATATACCTTTCAGATACCTTGCTCTACTCAGGTTGTACCTTACATCGTCATGCATTTTTCGTGGTAAATGAAACACTGATATCATCAGTATTTTATCATCAACACTTCGTCTTTTTTCTACACCAAGAACCCTCTTCTTTATCAAGGAATAAATTAAAATTAAATTATAATCTATATAATTAGAATTACAAAACAAATTGATAAAAAAAGACAAACAAGACAAGTAGGTAAAAAAATTGTATAAAGTAAACCCTCTCTTTTTGACAAGATGACAAAATAAAATAAATTAAAAAAAAAGTTTGTGACAAAATTAATTGGACGGGATTTTAATGTTTGATGTAAACAGGAATAGTTTTTCTCATAAATCCCAATGATAAAAACTCCCTATTCAAAATAAAAACAGTAGTGATAAAAATGAAATGCTAAATCTTGGCAACATCTGTAGTAGTGGTAGTAATAATAGTTGTTGTAGACCTTATAATACAAAAACAAATTTAAAAAAAATATTCAATTGTATTTTGCACGCTTAGTACAACAAAGCGACAGCAGCAGCAACCAAAGCAGCACCACCGTAGATGTTAGCGTTAGCATTAGCAGCGTTGTCTGATGAAGAACCAGATCCACCAGTGGAGTTTGATCCACCAGCACCACCGGTTGAGTTGGAACCAGCACCACCGGTTGAGTTGGAACCAGCACCACCAGTTGAGTTTGATACGGCACCACCAGTGGTGTTGTGGAATTTAGCTTGGATAGATCCGACTAAAGCCAATGAAGCGATGATTTGAGTGAATTGCATTTTTGAATATTATATGTGGTTGGCTTGTAGAATAAAACTTTTGAGCTGAAGAAGGAAAAAGAAAAGGAGAAAGCAAAATCTGCTGATGAAATTTGGAATATCTAAGTCCCTTTATATATCCCGAATTAGTCAGAATTATAGAAAGAAAATTTTTAATTTTGCACCTATTTTAATTACTTTAGGAGAATAAAAATTACGCGCCCAAACAGAAAATAAAAATAAAATTTTATTTCTTTTCGTTTCACTGAGGCGTTATTAGCCATTTGTGTAACATTTAACCACAAAATAAAAAGAAATTTACAGAAGATTATAGAACGTACTGCATATACAACTACTTACTTTCTCTCATTAAAAATACAACAATTGTATTTCCGTCACAAATATATCTTTGTGTAACATTCCCTTATTGTTTGAATTCACTTTTAGCCACTCAAACACGACTTTTGGTGTAATAAAGGCTTAGACAGTGGATGTATTTTTAGTCATATCACGTGCATATGAATATGAATATGCGTCGTCTTATTCTTCTCGATTGGGTTAATTTATTATCAAATTAAGTAATAGTAACACAATAAACTGAACCTTTACATCAATACAGCTACTGCATATGACCTATACGTTTTTCACGTGTCCCGGCTTAATTTCGTTAATCTTTGAAATGTCAAGCCACTGAGCCAAGCTTCTCAAAGTAGTGAGCATTTGTGAAACCTGCATATCCCGCCTTAGTTCATCATAAAAACGCAGTTGGTTTTTTTGCCACCCGAGACTCAAAAAGCCCACTAAGATGCTCAATCACTTCTGAAGTCTCATCAACCCTACTACTATTTGACATAGCCTTCTCCAACCACTTCCGTAAGTCTATTAATAGAATGCCTAAGATGAGATTCGTCTATAATTTCAGTTACAATTCTACTTTTTTTTACTTTGTAAGTGGCTTAGTTCATACCCCCTCACTTTTTTCGATTCTTCGGGAAACAATGGGCAAATTTCATCATTTATGTTTTTGGTCAGGCAAAGGAATAATACCAGCGCACTGGATTCTTCATAGTTTAAAGGATTTACAATCGGTAAGATATCATCGAAAACAATAGGTGAAGAGTAGTAAATGCAATCTATGTACTTCTCAATGTTCTTTTTGACTCTGGAGTAGCAACCTATTTTTAGGATTTTACCTCGGTGCTTTTTGTGCAACACTTGACGTAAATGTTACACTAATTCGAGAAATTTAGTGATTATGGGCAAGTTGGGGGTGCAACTATTTCTCTACATTCCTTTCGTGTCATGACGATATTCATTTCTCAATTGAGTTAAATTAATGATGTTACACCCATAGGCAAGCTATTAGAGGCATACGTTCACCAATATCTACAGAATTGTGGTCATCTGTTATGCAACATCTTTGCTCTTTCTCGAACTCACTAATAATAATACTCCCCCTGAAGAGACAAATCACTTATGTCTTCTATTGCCCCTCCTCCTTCTCCGACGGAAAAAAATAAAAAACAATTTTTTTGTAGTAGAGAAGAGCAAACATGTATTTTTCCGAATTCTCTTGGATATATAATATTCTTATCTGTGGACTTTTGTTTGTTATTGTGGAATATAATATGAGGAAAACGTTTGGGTTGCTGTTTCATCTTTATTTAACACCTTTTAATTTTATGCTATTTCTCTTTCTTAACGTCTTGTGATGATTAGTGTGACAAAGGAATCTGCTGTTTATTGTGGATCAGATGGCAGTAGCATCGAATGGTCAGGGCTGACTTGTAAAGCATTCTATGTTTTATCAGTCAAACTATGTTGACTTTTTCCTCGAACTTTTCTTCCAGCATAGGACACGAAATAAAATTGCAAACTCGAAAGAAATGTAATTGCTTCGAATTATATGCACTCGAGTACTTTTATTGTTGTAGACGTTTGTTCACTACGCTTTCCAATAAATTGCTCACCCTTTTTCAAACTGGGTTGCTGGTAAATTCACCATAAGGGCATTTGTAAGAGAATTGGTCCTCAACATCGTAAAATAAGAAAAGCAGGAGGCCAGTTGTGACCTATGTATGGCTACAGTCTCAGACGCAAATTGCTGCTATTGGAACCGCGACGATATCTAACATGGGTGCAAAATTTTGAAACCACATGCTCAACAAATCTGCGTTCACTAAATCTTCTCTTTCTGTACGGCTCTATTTATAGTTTTTGCCAAAATTGCACGACCAGTTTTACCTGCAGTTACGGGTAAATCAATATTTTTTGTTTCTTTTTGACAGGTAAATGGGGCTGTGTAAATATTACACAATCTTAGGTAGGCAATATACAGGAAAGACAATGTAACATCAGAACTAAATAACTGGGCTGTATCTCCATCTCTTTCGAATTTTCTAGAGGTGTAGTCGAAGCACCGGGTTTGATACAATCTACTCTAAAGTAAGCACACACCTACACGACCGAGCTCGTCGTGTTGTGCGTAACCGCATTATGCACATTATTCCCACAGTTAAATTAAGACAATGAAACGCGAAAGTTGAACATAATTTCGACTAAAAATAATTTACAAAAAAGAAAGACGAAAGGGGAGCACAGTTATTACACAAACAATTATCTCTAAAACTTACGAGGTACAATTTTGATTATACGCGTAAAACTTCAATCATTGTAATGTATTATACGCAAACAATAGATTGACGGTCAATTTGATTCACTGATATATTCAAGGCCACACGTGTACCTTGCTTAACCGGACGGCTTAAAAACAATGGGTGCTTATATTTATTGTTAGTGAGGAACTTACGGAAGAAGCGAAGACAAACCGCATTGTCTGTGTTTTACTTAGACGGCATCCTTATGAAAGAGGGGCTTCTCTTAACCAAATTTCCTCTATTCCTCGTACTAAAACTAAAACAATGGGTTTCATGTCAACTTCTGTATGTGTGTGTCTGTGTGCATGTTTTTCTTTTAGTTTCTCTTTCGTCTGGTTTTATTCGTATCTTCTAACTTGCATTGTGTTGGGGTATCGAGTTAGATTGCGTTATACCAACTATACATTAGTAGGGTATTTAACTTCGAAAGATAGGTCTACTGCTTTGCTAGTTTGTCAGTTCATTCTCTAAGCTTGATTTCATTTTGTTGAAGTTAAAGCGTTTATGTTTTTCCACAATTTGCAGCGGTATGAATGCAAAAACTCCTCTATCCATAATTGTGAAGAGACAAAATGAGTTTGCTATGTCACCTCCTTTCTAACATTCTGTATCTCTTATGAAATGAAGTACCACATGATTTTTCCTCAATACTCTGACCTCGGCTATTCTGAAAACTTTTATTAATAGGAATCAGGTTTTTTACTTTTGCAACCAACAAAAATAAAAATTTTGGGGAAATTCTAACAAGCATATCAAATAGTTCATATTTTTCCCTTATCCCTTTTTAGTTACAAGAAAAAGACACCTTATTGATTTGGGAATCTACTATTGAACTAACACCCTACAAATTGCTCTTCCTAATGATGTAACAGCCCCAGAAAATTGAAAAGGGGGTGTTTCCGATATTCTAACTTTACCTAAACGTCTGTGCTATTTTTACGGGTTTTCTTCCTTAGCTTCTTTAGAATCACTTCCTGCATTACCTTCAATCTTCCGAACTTTGTTCATAAACTACAGCTTTCTGTTGGTGGTCTATTGAAATGGTTAAAGTTCGCAAGTTTTTTGACAAGTTGATTACGGAGCCCAAACATCAAGCCATAAGAACTGCGGCAGAAACAAACTACAATCCATATATTGACAAACCAATTTCTCAACATAGTTCTGATGCAAGAAAAGGAAAGAAAAAGAGTCTGCTGTATAGTACTTTACACAATTGTCGAGATGAATCAAAAGTTAGAGAGAATGGCAATATGGATCAAGAGCTGTTGACGACTTCTTCAAAACCGTATTCCTCTCTCAAACTGGCTTCACCACCTATATCTCCTGTGCATTCAATTAGACGGAGTTTTGCCAATGCAAACAAAAAAGAACCCAACGAAGTAGGGTTGGACTCCAATATTAATCCAGCCATTGACTCGATTTCATCATTAGAGTTACTGCCAATTGGTTCGGCCACATCAATCACGCTGAGCTTCAATTTACCCACAGTGGCGCGACATGACGCATTTTATTCCCTTGTTAAAGTTGACAAGTTTAAGTTTTCTCAACGTGGTACTTTGTTAAATTTCAAAACAAGACAAGGTAATGGCCTGGATATTTTCGTTTGTGATGAAAATGGTAGAAAGATTAGAAAGAGAAGAAGTAGACGCAAAAGGAGAAGTGTTCGAAGGAAATTGAGTTTGAGTAGTAGTGTTCCAGAAGGTGATGAAATCAATGGGGAAGTGGTTGATACGATTGGACCTCCGAGGAAGGCGGCTGCCACTAAGGACGACGTATCATTTGTATCTATTGCTACTACTGCAACTACTGTCACCTCATTGACAACTTCAATCAATGGTGTTGATCCTAGATTAGGTAATGAAGCAGCAACACCTATAGCAACAAGGTCAGGCCCAGTAAGAAAATCAATTCTATCCAGAAAATCATTTAAACCGTCTATGGAAGCCACCAATGGATGTACTCCAATAACAACTACATTCGACGACGGCGATATCCCAGTGCCACCAGCACCAGCTACACCATACAATTCCCCAACTAGATTTGGTAGCCAATTTGATCCATGTTTCAATGTCGATAATTTCAAAGTCAAGATAATCCCTGATGTAGCATCATACCAACCAAGCTTTCTTCAAAAGCGCGGTTCAATGCACACTTTAGAGTCACGAGTAACCACACCCAATAAAATTACCAATACTACCAACACCACAAATAACAGCAAAGGTACCAAAGTAGCAACAGGATTATCTGCTGCTTCATCGACGTCGTTGACCGATGAGACAAAATCAATAACAGCGTCACTTTATCACCAACAAATCGAGTTTGGCAAAAGATATACACGCGTGGTTGAAGAGGGATTGAAATCTTCTTCGCTTAGTGCCCATGCATCAATTCGTGATATCAAGCAAGAATGTAGTGGTACCAAGACAAGCGAGTTTAATGGTGTTAATGCAGCAGCTGTTTCCAATTTCGAGGCGGATAGTACTGATGTACAACTGCTATTGCTGTTGCAATTGCTGCACTATGCTGTCGACTGTGGAGAATTTGAAGAAAATGCTCCACTATTGGGTAAAAGAAACGGAAAAAGTGTTGCCAGTGGATTCACGGGAGATGCTGATTATAGCGAAACAATTGAACTGACGACATCCTATGGTGAATCTCGTGACCTTGTTACTGGGGCAGCAACTCAAATCAATGAAAAGCTTGATCACAAATGGATTATTCAAGTGAAAGATAGGCTCCAGTATTACTACAATGCAAATTTGAGTAAATTGAGACGTATCAAACTACATCATCAAAAGGCTAGAAGCGGAGAAGGGGTCGTTAGCGAGACAGAGAAGCCAAAACCAGTTGGCATCCTTGTTGAAACTTTAACGGAGATTTCACCAACTACTTCTAGCTCAACTTTGAATCCACAATCTGGTCTTTATTCACATCAAAACAAACGATCACTGAAGATTAACGTTGTTGAGAATGATTGTGTTGAAATAAAACGTACTGCAAATGGTAAAGTCGACTTTCTGAATACTGTTGATTCTGACGGGTTTTATGTTGCTGATGAAGCTGAAAAAGAGGATGATTTAACTGGGGCGATATATTTTATAAAAAACGACAAGGAAGAAGCGCAAAGTGGTGTCAAAGAGGCAAATGTAATAACCACCTCACCCTCTAAACGGGTGTCCAAGTTGCTTTATTATCATCGACAACAATTACAACAACAATTCAAATTTGCTCCTCTGCTGTTTGCTAGAGCCAACAACAAAGATAAAGATGAAGATGACAAGACAAAACCCACAAATGGATTATTAAATGGATTGCAAAATATGCTCAAGCATGGATCATCAAATAAAATGATGATGATGGCGATGACTCCCCCTCAACTGCCACAAAAGGACTCTCAAGTGATTGAGTTTCATTCGCCTTGTGAAGTTGAAGAGTCGAGTTCCAATGATGGTGATGATGAACAAAGTTATCGTGGTCGTTTCGATAGTGATGTTACATCGAGTGTTGTGAGTTTAGCTGTCGGCGAGAGTTTTTGTTAGTGTAAGTTAAGTAGTGTTTTGGTATAGGCGTGTTTAGATTTCAGTATTATTTCCAAATTGAGCCAGCGTTAATTTCGTTTAGGTCTTATCTACGTAAACAATGAAATTGTTGCGAAAGAGTATAAAGATAAGAAATTGCAGAGATAAGGTTATTGAAGATTAGTGCTCGAACAATCATTGGTTATTTCTTTAAGCTCTGACAGTGGAAATCTCCGTTAAAGTCATCCTGATATATGTTTCGCTTTTTTACTGGTTAGGGCCATCAACAGCCTCTTTGTCGTTTTGATGTCTAGATGACTCAAAAATTGCCATTCGCTTCGGCGTTTAATATCCGCGCGGCATCTTCCACTCTTTCTCTCTTTTGTGCCCCACCACTCGTCCGGAGATCATTTTTATTGAGTTTACGGCATTAATTTGAATCCACACCGCAATATTATCCGTACTAATTTGTCTTTTTTGTTCTTTCTCGCTTTTGGTCATTTTTGTTCGGTTCGGTGCAATTTTCAAAAGAATCCACCACAGTTTTTGACAGCCATCAACATTTAGTATAGAGCTTTGGAAAGAGATCTATTCCTTGTTAGAACTTAGCATAGCATATTCCTAATTAAGTAAAACACTATTCAACAACAAAGCTGACATAGCTGACTTTTGCCGCCAATTTTTGCTTAATTCTCTCCACCCCACACTTTGAACATCAACAATGACATACTCAACTGGCCGAGGAGGTGCTGGTAATATACATCAATCTAAAGACAAAACGTCGGATCTGAATACGGCTACCCATGAACAATTAGACAACATACTGGACAATCTAGGAAAAACGACATCGGGTGAACATAAATCGTTTTACTATTCAACAGGAAGGGGAGGCGCCGGCAACATCAAAAAGTCGGATCAATTACCATCACCTAAACTAGCACCACAGGGGTCAAACACCCCTCATCTCACAACATCAAAAGTAACCACGGGTCGTGGTGGATTCGGTAACATGGTTGATAATAATGACCCCGAATTGACGAGAAAGCTACAAGATGTTGATCAAGAGGATCTTACCAAAGTGAAAAGTCTCGAGTTGCAAGCTATAAATTCTAAGGGATTCAGTGTAGGTCGTGGTGGGTTTGGTAATGTGATTCTGAATTCAAGGAGTAGGTCATCATCAGAACACGAGAATGGCGTACCTGCTTTATACAGTGTTTCATCCCATGGTCCCAAAAAACAAAAGAAGAAAGGAGGGTTCTTGGAAAAGATCAAAGAGATATTTGCTTGAAATAAATGATAGAGTTATACTGACCTTTTAATGATTATGATGATATTACCCGTTGATTATTGTTCTAAAGTGATACTAAATAATCTCTGACTTTATCTAATGCTCTATATCTATGACTTATTGTGTTTTTAACTGATTTATCCATCTCAGCATAAGTCTGATCATATCCAATTGGTTGAAACACTGAATCCCATCCGAAGTCAGTTGGACCCCTACTATCAACAATAGTACCTTGGGTTCTTCCTTGGAATATCTTGACTTCTTTACCCGGTCCTTCACAATACCCAAAGGTACAAATTGCATTGGCTCCTTTATCTTCAAACCCAGCCAACATCTTGACTAGTCCTTGCAATCCTATCAGTTTAACAAACCACTTTATGTATGGGCCAGGTAAATCATTATATGCATTGAATCCTAAACATGTATCTTCAACTAAGACAGGACCATTAATTTGCTCAGCTGCGGATTTGGCTTTATGAATTGTGACTTCTTCAATGGTGCCTTGAACTTCATCCAAGTCGATGGATTTGTTTGTAATGCAGAATTTACCCACTTTGTTGGACTCTTCTGAGGAAGTTGATAATATTGCAGTTACTTCTTTGAGTTTGTTGGCGTTTCCTGTAACAAATGTTATGGTTGACATGGCTGCTCTGGAGGAAGTAATAGAGTTGCAAATCTATGACACAACACATTTCACTTTTTTTTTTTTCCAATGTGTTGACTCAGAGTACACAAGGAATAGGCATCCGAATTACACTTTAACGCCAGACGACTGCCCTACATGGCTTAGGCAAATGATGCCCCCGAGCCCCTCCAGATTGTTGATTAATTTACATTTCAATCTCTATATACAAGCTTTTCCACCTACTTACCCAATCTCTTTCTCAACGCACGTTGAGCCTTTCTTCTCTTCTTGTACTTGTGCTTCTTCATCTTCAATCTTCTTTTACGTAATACCGAATCAGCAAGCATCTCGTTGTTGTTCCCCCCTGCATCAACAATCTCGAATTTGATTTCATCGCCCACTATTTCCACTTCAATGGCAATGCGTAAATCCTTGTCGGGGAGCTTTGATATAGATGAGGAGTTTATATTAGGCAACTTCAATGTAACTTCATTAGCTGTTGGAACCAAGTTTGGCGTTTGTAAGATGGATGTTGGTTTTGATGCTGAAAATGAAAGTGGTGGTAGTGATGATAGTATTGGTGATCTAGGGGGTATGTACAGTGAAGCAAATCTAATTACTGACTGGCTTGCGCCCCTAAATGGCGTTTTCACAAGGGATCTAAGCATAATCCGTAAGCAACTTGTACTCAATGTCAATAACGAAGTCTACGCAAAGGGAAAATTTTGATTTCTATTGTGCGAAAATTTGGATTCTAGGTCCCGCTACCAGATGATTTCCAAAGTCTACTGCTATTTCCATGTCTCTATCTCTATGTTCGTCTCTATCATCTATGATTATCTCTATAAACTTAATTCTACATTCATTGAAATGTCTTCAGAACATTCAACGATGAACCCTTTCTTTCCAACAACTCGATTCGAAGAACTCACTTGACCCATCATTTTTGTCAACCAGTTCTGAACATCGTATCGGAAACCAAAACTGTTCAAAGTAACAGGCTTATCACCAAGAGGTAATAACCCACATAATGGAGGTGACGACATATTTTTGCAAAAGATTGCTCGATTGGGGTACATAACATAGTTGACTCCCTTGTACAATAAGAATATCAAATCATCATTGGTTATGAAAAATAAATGCAAATTAGGTTCTTTTTGATGAAGGATATAAAGCTGGTTTATTGATTGAATTGTTTGGTCAAATCTACCTCCAATCACAGACAATGCATAAATTCGGATTTGTATATCGCTGGCGCCTCCAAATTCATTCTCCCAGATTTCCTTTAGCCCATCATCTTCATCAACTTCTAGCCATTGCCTACCCTGCTCTAAAAATGAATAGTGTAGTTGTATGCAACGTACCGATTTTTGAAAGTCATTGCTATATTGGCCATATTGTGGTATAATCTTGACTCCCTTTGATTTGTAGAAGCCTCTGACATCGTCCCTTAGTGAATCAAAGTCTCCCACTATATAATTTGGTAAATAGTCCCCTCGCTCTTGATCATTGGCAAAGTAGTCGTGAAGTCTATTAGCACCACCGTCTGAACACACTACTAACCCACAATGGACCCATATTGTTTTAAGATCGGTTTTGAATGCTTGATTGGATATAAGAAGTACATTATATTTGCGTTCACTTTCCTTCACTGACGTTAGAAACGCAAATGGCTCAATTGTGTGATGCTTCTCCAATGGAGGATCAACAACTACTGTATCCGGTCTCTCAAAGACCTCTCCTTGTTCTGACATATTGCCGTTGCTGTGACAGGAGTGTCGAAAATTTTGTGACAAGGCGCGGCCATTAAATGAAATCGACTTTGGAATAACTGACAACATTCACATTGTATTTGTAGGCCCAGCAGATCTACACACCTCCTTTATCTGCCATCGCCATATTATCCAAGTATGAGTATTCCTACTCCAAATTCAGCAGACACGATATCGGCGCCACAATCAACTGCATCTAGACCAGCTACTCAAAGCCAACCATCTCAACCACAACCATCTCAAGAAAGGAAAGAGGCAATTGTCCCCCGTGATGTACGATTGCTTCATTTGATATTTGCAACTCAAGGAATTCAAAATTATCAAGATCATGTTCCGTTACAATTGATGGATTTCGCTCACAGATATACCAAATCAATTTTAAAAGATGCACTTATATACAATGATCATGCCAAACCAGCAAGTTCAAATTTGAATTCAAGTACCAACGCCACTGTCAATACCGATGACATAAGGCTTGCTATTGCTGCTAGAGGTAATTACCAGTTCAAGCCAGTGCCACCCAAGGAACTAATGTTGGAGTTGGCACAAGAAAGAAATTCCAAGCCATTGCCTCCAGTTATACCGAAGTGGGGTTTGAACTTACCTCCTGAGAAGTACTGTTTGACGGCAAAGGATTGGGATAGTGTTTATGACGAGCCGGAAAGTGATGACAGAGACGGACAGAGGAAAAAGTCTAAACCTAACTAGTAGAAAATGTCCATCATAGTGTATACTTTGTAAGCAGTTGTAAAAATAATACAGGTATGTACGGATTGAGTGTAAAAGAGCCGTTAAGAATTGTAGAAGTACCAAGAATAGTAATCATTGAACGTGATCAAAAGGCAAAGTCGAGCCAAGCAAAGCCCACGTCAAATTTCAACAACAAAGTCGAAAAAAAAAAATCAAAAACTTAGGTGTCCTATAATTGATCTTCGACCTCCACAATCAAATACACATCTAATGCTACCTCCATCATTAGGATCAATCCCAGAGGTCAGAGAAGAGTACCCAGGTGCCTGTCTTACTGAGCGTACTGCCCGCTTACTTCAATTTATAGAATTGGGACCACCTGATTTATGTAACATATACAAGCATTCAATCAACGCCAAAAGGGAACATGGAGAAATTGGTACCTTTTTATATTTTGTCGGGGTGGATACATCTTCAATAGCGTCAATTGCAGCCCATTTACAAAGTTTGGCCAACTTGATGACTTCAAAGGCACAATACTGGTTTGGAGAAAAGAAACACTGGAAAGTTCCTCAATTGACGTACTGTACTTTCAACGCCTTCAGCAAGACTGATATCAGAGTTACTGTTCACATCCCTGGGAAGTTTGGTATACAAATATTAAACCAAGAGGGCAAGATGATTCAAGACAATTTGAATGAAAAACAATTAGAAAAGTTGTGGTTGGAGACTTTTGTCACTTCGATTACTCGTGCAGTTTTGGAAAGTGAAGACAATGAGGATGCCAATAAGTTGGGGGGTGTCGTTGAAATCAGAAAGATTAATCCATTTAACAACGGAAGTGCATCTAAAGAGTTGTTGAATAATTTTTTTGTTGGATTTGAGCAATTATTCTTCCAAGGAACAAAGTTAGGATGCAATGTTGACTTTCCACAACCAACTGTGGTCAACAACTATCTTGTTGATGGGTTTTTGAAAGTTGTCGAATTGACGCAAAGTTACAGCCGAGGATTGGAAATTTTGGAGAAATTGTACAAGACCGAACCTGGTGTTATTTCAATCATTGCAAAACTCCAGTTGTTGAAGCAGGACGAAATTGAGGCAGTGAAAACCATGTACAAGGGGATTCAAGATAACAAAAGGGATGCAAATACTCTAGTCTTGCAAGCAGAATACTGCTTAGATAAGAAAAAGCCAGAGTTGGCATTGGAATTGGCCAAGCAAGCAGTCAAGTCATCTCCCTCCGATTACTTCACTTGGTCGGTCTTGGTCAAATGTTATACTAAATTGGGTGACTTTGAAAATGCTTTGCTCACTTTGAACTCGTGCCCCATGAACTCCCACAAAGAGAGATATCAGTTAAAGAGAGTCGTGCCAATCAAGACCCACGATGAATTGCATTTACCATCGCCATTGGATGTCACATTGGACGAAGTTTCAAATTTGCAAAGTAATGACATTAGTTTTGAGCATAAAAACTTGGACCCACAATTGGTCAACTTACCAGCAACGAATTTAAAATCTACGTATGCCAAAGCTTATGATTTATTGACGGAAATTGTTGCCAAAACAGGCTGGGAGCAATTGTTGAAATACCGTGCTAAGGTTTTTGTCATGGAAGAGGAATATAGAAAGGATAAGAAAACGGCCAACGGACACCTTCGCAAAGGCTCAACTCAGTCTTCTGTCACTGTTAATGATAACACCACTGCTACTGCAATACCATCAGTCACCGAAAGTGACGTCGAGTCCACTGTGGCAATCAAGTCACCAACTCAAAAGCCTCTTGATGCCGCAGCGTCAGTTGCTCCAGAAGCACCGACCGTAGAAGATGATACAGATTATGACGAAGAATTCAAAAAGAAGAGATTGTGTGAAAGGTGGTTGGACAATTTGTTCATGCTCTTGTACGAAGACTTGAGAGCATTCACTATGTGGCAAGCTGAATCCTTGCATTTCCAAGCTCAACAAATGGAGTACAAAAAGACAACCTTGGAATGGGAGATACTTGGTCTGATAGCTTATAGATTGAAGCACTTTAAAGAGGGAGCAGTTGCTTTCTCCAACGCCTTAAGTGGGCGTTTTTCAGCCAAATCACAACGTGAAATGCTTAAGTATTATTTGAAGGAGCACTCGAGACTTATAACTAAAAACACTTCGTCATTTAGTGGCAATCCAAGCTTCATTCAAAACTATTCCAAAATGATGAACCAATTAAATGAAAAGATTTTGGAAAGTATAGTTCGATTGTTAGTGTGGAACCATCGATGGTATTCCGATTTCTCCCCATTTTTACTATTAGGTTTAAGTGATCTAGTTGCTTGGGAAGGTTCAGTCAAGATTGAAAGTTCTGTAAAGGCTTTATACAGTGAAATCAAGTTGCCAGGTTCTGGAAGCAAAGACGGTGCTGGTAAAGATCACAAAGAAGACCATTTCAGTAATCATGGTGTGATTGAAATGATGAAGGATTTAAACGATGATTACATTAAATTGTACAATCTAAATAACGCTGACGAGTAAGCTGTTTAGGGAGAACGGGGTTTAAATTTGTTTACATGTAGCGTCTAATCTAATACACACACACAATTATGAGGTAAAAGTAGCTCCATCTTCTTTCGTCTTGTGAGCGTAAAGTCCGAAGTCACGAGACATGCTGCAATTTCGAAAAAAAAGTGCTTAAAAACATCACCTTCTTATCAATTTAAAACAACATCTCCTTGATACAGTTTTTACAGCGTATAGCTCTTCATTAGTATTTATTAACTCAACTAGAGCCCCATTACATTTATGTCCGCAATCAATAGGTTATCTATGGTCCAATCCCATTTGGAGAAAGTATCAAGAGACAAAATGATTCCAACGTTTCCACAACTTCCACGTCATGATAGATTTGTGTATTCGCCGAGGGAATTTTATAAGATAAACCCTTCAGTGAGGAAATAGTTGGAAGAGAAATTGGAGCTGTTTTATGAGAACGATTGTTGGTGTCAAAGTGGCTATTTTCCTTCACTTTTGGAACAGCATTTATAGAACCGTTACGTTGTTTATTTGTCAATTTATATACAAAGAAAATTGTCAGTCTTGCATTGAGGGAGAATGCGAGACTAGAGTACCAGCTGCTTTATTTAATTTTCAGAATCAACTTTTTTCGAATCAGACTTTCTCGAGTCAAGTTTGTCTGCTTTCTCATTTTCAAATCCTTGTTTGGCTAAGTTTCTCAATTCTTTTCTCGACTGTTCTAATCTTTCCTTTCTAGCTTGAATAATTGCATCCCTTCTTTCCAACTCCTCTATCCACAACTTCTCTCTTTGTTTTGCCTTTTCCCTCAACATCTCTTCTTTGGACTTCTTTTGCTCATGTGTGGCTACTCCAAAAGTCATACCTCCTACAACCAATGCAATTAAAGTTGCTAATTGAAAGCCAATTCTGTACCTAAAGTATCGTTGCGTTTTAATCTTTTCGCCTCTTTTCATTGATCTTGCAGCTAATATCACAGCACCCGCCGTAAGGATGGAACCAATTGGGACAAGTGGTTGCTCTTTGGCCTTTTCTGCCAATTTTCTCATAAAATCCGGCTCACTGTTGGTAGTTAGTATATGGCATTCTCTCTTCAAAGCAATACTACTCAGTCCATTACAGCGACTGCTGAAAATACTGTTAGTCGAACATACTCTTCTTCGCCAAAGCTCATAGATGATGGAAGTCCTGTCGTCATTTTGGAATATTTGGGTATACGTGTCGAAAATAAGTGCTGATGAAGGGAGGGAGCAATGTCTGATAAACCTCAACTGAACCAAAGGGTTTTTTTGTATTGTGACGTTAATCCGATCTGCGCACTCTTCAAAAAAATCGGACGATCTAGGAAAATTGCTTACCTATTTAAACTACTCGTCAGCAGTAACATCATCGAGCTTGAAGAAGAAGAGGTGTTTAGAGTTTACATGGCTCGGAGGTGATTCAGCTGATGGGTTTTAAAGGGAGGAAAACAAATTTCCGTGAGGTCCACTGCTTCAAGCTATTACAGATAACTAGTGAAACTGATTGGAGGGTCAATGCAAGTCTCTACGTTCCCGTGCTTACCCTACAATACGAAATATTGAAATCTATTTTAATTGTCTATTCCTCCAAAATGAACTTCTTGAACTCAGTATAAGCTTTATCCAAGTCATCATTCACTATTATTAAATCATGAGCCCCAGTGTTTGCATACGCAAGTTCACCTTCAGCGGCAGCAATTCTTTTTTCCAAGCTCTCTTTACTCTCGGTACCTCTTCCTTCTAATCGGCTTCTCAACTCTTCAATGGAAGGAGGGCTGATGAAAAGGTATCTTGCATTCAAGTCAGTTTGTTTAACAGACTTAACACCTTGCATATCAATATCCAACAAGCAGATCTTTCCCAGGTCAGCAACATCTTTAACAGCCTTGATAGTGGTTCCATAGTAGTTACCAGAAAATTGTGCCCATTCAATAAACTTTGCTTCGTCGATTAACTTTTTGAACTCTTCAACAGTACAAAAATGATAATCCTTACCATTGACTTCACCTTCTCTTGGTTTTCTAGTAGTGTTTGAAACTGAAAATCCAAATTTATTTGGATACTCAACAAAAAGTCTCTTTAGTAAAGTTGATTTACCCGTACCTGATGGACCGGAAATAACAATTGGTCTAGCTGGAGTTGTGGTGGACATTTTAGCTCGAAGAAGTTGGGACGGGAGGGATATACGACTAATTAGTGAAGCTCTAAATGAAGTGAATACAGCTGTGGCTTGTCGATTTCGTAAGAGAGTAAACATTTTGAAAACTCTTTCGTGGCACATACACAATGAGAAAAAAAATTTGTTTGGTATAAATTTTAAAATGCTTTTGTGACGCGAATAGTGAATTAAGGCTTAAGAATCAACTAATCTTCTTCTATTGTGGATTCTCTGGTACAACACGTGTACATGCTCTTTGACCAGTCTAAGAGAACTGGCACATTGAGTGTAAAGCTTTCATCTCAGCTCTTATTGATTACAAACTAAGGTTGCAGTGTTCACATTGTCTCACGAACTGAAATATCTTTCAAAGAAAAGTATAATGTTTCCAGTTTGTAAATTTGGTAGCCTGATTACCTGATAGTGTCATTAAAAGTTTTAATTACAATGGTCTGGCATTTTTTAAACAAAGCCGAAGTTTGTATATTTTGCTTGGTTTCCATACCAATATTTGTTCATTTCATCGGTAAGTATGGTTATCCGAACATTTTTATGAAATAACCCTTTCCAAATTCAAAGCTTTTTCTAAACCTCATACTATTACTGGAGGTGAAGGAACGTATTTACTTATTTCATTAATGCTAACTGCAATATTCTATCAATTTGGGTGCAAATTGATACCAAGTCGTGTGCTTCTTCTAAATATTAATATTGTGAAAAAAAATATCGAATCCATCCAACCAAATTTGGCTATCAAAATTCAATCACCGTAAGCACTCAATACATCCACGTTTCGATATTTGCCAAAAACAATGTCATCACAAGAACATGAGATCAGGCAAGTTGAACATGCATTGACAACAATGTATTCGAATGCACCACGAGAAGAGAAAGCCACCGCCACTCATTTCTTGGAAAACTTTCAAAAATCTAACGATGCATGGCAAATCACACATCAAATTTTGAGCGATAAGAACAATGGATCAAATGTGCAGTTAAAGCTATTTGCAGCACAGACATTAAGATCTAAAATCATTTACGACTTGTCATCTCAGATCCAGCCGGAGAATTACCAAGCTTTGAAGGAGTCAGTGTTGAACTTAATTAAATTATACAATGGAAGTAATGAAAAATTGATCCGTACCCAATTATCAATCGCTTTATCACAACTTGCATTACAATATTTGGCTTGGAATGACGCGATTAGTGAAATAGTGGCAAACTTGACACTGTCGAGCGATTTACCATTGGTTCTTTTGGAGTTTTTAAAAGTCTTACCCGAAGAATTATCTGATGTGAAGAAGTCACATTTGAGTGATGAAGAGTACAATAAAAGGTCACAAGAGTTGATTACAGACCAAGTGGAGTCAGTTGTGTTGACTTTGAAAAATCTTGCTGAAAGCAACTCCAACAATGATCCTGTTTTAAATGCAGCTATTTTGGATGCTTTGAACAGTTGGATTACTGAATGTCCCATCGATAAAATATTGTCTGTTCACTCTTTGACTTCGTTGGTTTTCCAAAGCTTGTCCAATGATACTACATTTGACAAGGCGATTGAGTGTTTGGTCACCATTGTTCGAGAAACCCGTGATATTGACAACCATGAAATAATAGACGCATTATACCAACAAATATTACAATTGAATAAGTTTATGCATGACAATGCTGATAATTTAGAGGATCCTGAAAAAGTTGATGGATTGACCAGATTGTATGTTGAATGCGGAGAGTCATGGAGTGCTTTGATCGCTAGAAACCCACAACATTTCAAACCATTGGTTGAAATACTATTAAATTGCTGTAAATATGAGGACGATTTGGATATTGTCAAGTACACTTTCCAATTTTGGTACTTGTTGAAACAATTGATTGTTTTACCAAAATTTCAAGAAGCACGCCAGGTCTTTGGTGATTGCTACCTTCAACTAATATCGATTATAATCAAACATTTAACATATCCAATTACGTCGAATGATGACGATCTTTTCAATGGGGACAAAGAACAAGAGGACAAGTTTAAAGAGTTCCGATATGAAATGGGTGATGTGTTGAAAGATTGTTGTGCTGTAGTTGGTGCATCAAAAGCTTTGCAGATTCCATTTACCCAAATACAAACAATCTTGTCCAATTCACAAGGTCACTGGCAATATCTCGAAGCTCCTTTGTTTTCGATGAGAACAATGGCAAAAGAAGTGCCAACAAAGGAGAAAACAATATTGCCAACGATAATGTCGCTCTTGGTACAGCTACCCGAACATCCAAAAATACGATATGCTGCCACATTAGTCTTGGGAAGATATACCGAATGGACGGCAAAGAACCCGGAATTTCTAGAACCCCAGTTGAACTACATCACAAAGGGATTTGAGGTAGACAACAACAATGAGATCTTCATGGCAACTTCGCATGCCCTTATGTACTTTTGTCAAGATTGTTCTGAATTGTTGGTCAACTATCTTGAGCAGTTGTACTTGTTGTACGGACAAGTGAAGGACAAAATCGATTTTGAGTCAAATTATGAGTTGACTGATGGTATTGCACATGTTGTTGCTAAAGTACCGGAAGAAAATTTATACAAAATTTCCGATATGTTCTTAGAGCCATCTTTACAGAAAGTGTCAGAGTTGAATTCTTTAAATGATAATTCTGACGAGGTTAATGCTCAAATTGCTGATCAGTTGGAGATTGTAATCATTTTTCTTCAAGTTTTGAAAGTGGACGAGTTCGAAAAGCCATCTCACCCAGTGGCTTCATTATTTATTGAAAAGATTTGGCCATTGGTGGCTTCCATTTTGCAAAAAAGGGGATCCATTTTAAAGGTTAGCGAGAAATGCATGAAGTTGGTCAAAGTTGCCATCGAATCATTCAGCTCGTACCTTAATTCCGTTCTACCACAAATTGCCGAGATACTACACCAGGGTTACAAACAAACTCAATTTGGTTGTTATCTTTGGGTTTCGGGTGTGGTGATTAGAGTATTTGGAGACGACGAATATTCTTCACAAGAAATAACATCAGCTGCTTACAACTTCGGTCTTGAACAATGCCAATCATTTTTTGAGCACTTCTCCAATAAAGATGAAGACCAACTTAAACAAATTCCCGATGTCATTGAAGACTTTTTCCGTATGTTGAATGATTTGTTGATGTTCTTCCCCTTCAAGTTGATCCCCACCCTTGATTTACTTGTCTCGATTATCAAAACTGCAAAGGTAACTTTAACTGTCATTAACGAGTACAATCCAATCATATCTTGTATCCATTTCCTTATTGACTTGATATCCTGGGGATTACCTCACCCACCTATTTCGTTGTTCGAAAACAGGGATACTACACCGTTGAAGGAGTGCATCAAACAATTTGTAACTGTCAACAACCATGGAGGCGAATTGTTGAAAGTTGTGTTGGATGGACTCATATTCAAGTTTCATAATGATGTACAACAAGACGCGAGTGATTTACTTTTGAAAATCTTGGTGGTTACTCCATCAACAGATTTGGCAATTAATTGGTTACGTGATGTTGTGACAAGTTTGCCCAATGTGCAAAGCAATGAAGTCAATCGGTTAATTGATACTGTATCAGTGGCTATACCTAATAAGGATAACAGAAGAGTTCGTAGTGCTTTGAGGGATTTCATTGGTTGGTATTCAAGAAAGAATGTGTCCCCTCGATCTGAGATATAAGTGAGGCGGTAACCCGAGGATTGCTTATTATTTACAAACTAGTATGTAGATAGAGATAAGTAAATCAAATAGTCATGTTGATAACACTTGCACCCTTGTGACATCCTACTACATAAAATGCTGAGAAGATGCAGGAAAAGATACCCCACTCCACGGATAAACTGCTTTACTATTTTTGTATTAGCAGTTGCATTCGCAGATCATAGCAGCAACCACTGTCAAAATTCTTTATGAGGCGGGTGACAGTGTTTTGATTTGTTTTGGTTTCACTGAGTATCGGCCGCAATTATTCAGACGAGATGTGCAGTTTTTAGGTTTGTGTTGTGCATGTAATATTACACAAGAAACGCCAACTTTTCTATATTTTGTTTATGGGCCAATTAATTCGTATGGGGGGGGGGGGAACTTTATGATTTGAAAAGTTAAGCTCGATTGGTTTGCCAAGGGACTGTACGCTTGGAAAAGTCAATAGAAAATCGTCTGGTGCAGTTTCAGATCTGTCTAGTTGAGTTAATCCGGTGATAAACGTATTTAAAGTAAGATGTTGTGGTGTGCGTTAAGTCTTGGCTCATATAGTTTAGGCCGGGCGTTCCTCATTTAAGAGTAGTTGATTTTGCCATGGCTGTAGTCTAATTACCTTCAGGAAAGAGTTAACAAATCTATTGCGCTTACAATATAATATCTTTGTAGTTGCTTGTGCCTGAAATTTAATGGATCTCTTCTGGGAAAGATCTTTACCGCATTGAGAAAATCTAGAACACTCAAAGCATTGTGGCTTTGATATTGTATGAGTATCACATGATATGTTACGGTACTGAAACATAAGACGAACAATCGGAAGTTCACGAGTGTTGGCAAAACAGACATTGCAATTGCAAGCTCGTGTGATGAAGAAAGCCAAAAATGAAACAATGAGAGCAATTTGTTTCTGGCATTCTGCTCTGTGACGGGAGCGAGAGATACTACATTTTGACGCGATATTATGCCAGCGACTGCGTCAAGAGCCTTGCCCCAAACTGGGCCAGGAAGAGCGTCTTATCTAGCACAAACAAATATTTTTATTGGTCGATTGCGTAGATTCTGGTACAGTAGCGTAATTTTCAGACACGGGTTTATGACACAATATCTGTCAAACTTTTATTTTCTTACCAAATACCCACTTTTACTCAGGGTGGTTTTTTGGTATTTTCAAGCTTGTCATGGGTTTTCTCACTTTAAGCTGGCAAGCCTTAGAGAAAGCCCCAGTGGGTAGCAGGGACAAGGCTCATCTGGCTGTAGGGCTAACCCAGAGTTGATGTTAGTCGTGTATGTCTATATGTTTTGCATTAGTATGCTGATGTCGTCTAATGTTTATAGTTTGATATGTCACAAAGCTGCGGTTGACACTTCAATTCGCGACACGAAAATCTTCACTTTTGTGACATCACAACAAATCATAAACATAAACATAAAACCACAACAAACTGTTACTACCACGAACTAGAGTAACCGCCTGAGATTACACTGTACAGCCACTATGCACCATGAAAATGAAGTCCAAAAATTTGCATATATAAACCCTTGAATCCCATCCATTTGATTACACTTTTTTTTTCTTCTTTTCCTCATCAGATCAGATCATTATCAATCCCAACTACTAGTCTTTCGCTTAAATAACAACTATATTAAAAATGCAATTCTCAACTGTCGCTTTAATTGCTGCCACCGCTGCTATCGTCTCTGCTGACGTCACCCAAACTGTTGAATCAACCACCTTGGCCACCATCACTGACTGTGGTTCAACTGTTTCATCATGCCCAGCTTCCACCATTGCTGAACAATCTTCATCAGCTGCTAACGGAACTGCTCCATCAAACAGCACTACTGCTGAAGTTTCAACTTACGAAGCCGGTGCTGCTAAACAATACGCTGCCGGTGCCGTCGCTTTGGCTGCCGGTGCTTTATTGGCCTTATAAATGTGATTGAAGAAAAACTTACGCTGGTTAAATCTCCCTCTTGGTTAATATTGCCAATGGGTAGAAGGTTTATTTAATTCAATTTTTAGCACGAAAACTGGGTTTTATTACGTATTTTCTTTTTTTATATTTACATAGAGGTCTTTAATGGTTACTACTATACATGTTGAAATTAAGTCTTGTAGATAACAATTTGAAAGAAGATACTTCGGTTCAGCTCTTATCTACGAGTTCAAGCTCCTCATATGAAATTAAAAAACGGCATAAATTATCAATATAAAAGAGGCATATTTAAAATAAATGTATAAAAAACTAACTAATCAACTTTTGAAAGATAGCATCGAATAACTTCAGCAAAATCTAAACGATTAAGCGAAAGACAAATGCTCAAAATAGCAAAGCAATAAAGCAAACCAAAATCAAAATAAAAAAAAGCATATTAAAAGTAATTAATGCAATTTCCAAAAATCAGATTAAAAATAATAAAAATAACTGAAAGTGATAATAACTCTTCAGCTTTTATTCGAAGTCTAAGACCCTCTTTTGCACAAAAGGTCGATATTAATCTAAGCTCCAAGAGGTGGAATAATCTGTCCTGGAGCTTGAACTGGTCCACTCATGGCAGCAGCGGCTGGAACATACTTGAAACCCAAATCTCCCTTCAATTCATGCTCCTTCTTACCAAAAGCATTTTCACTAGATTCCTTCTTGTCAACTGTTTTCCCATGCTCTTTTGAAAACTCTTCATGTTCGTGAGGTCCCTTTTCATGATTTTCTTTACCATGCTCTTCCCTGTCATGTTCTTCCTTTTCATAATGGTTTCTGTCAGGTGTAGTTACATGATTCTCCTTTTCATGGTGTTCCTTTTCATAATGTTCTTTGTAATGACGTTCACCACCATAAAGGTTATCTTTAGAAAAATGATCCTTATCGTTCTGCTTGAAATGTTTATCCAACTCATGCAAATCCTTACCTTGTGAAACCTTGTCATGTTCATAACCAACATCACGACGAGTAAGTTCATGATCAACTTCATGGTAGAAATCCTTGTGGTGTTCTTTTTCCTTTGAAACATCATCCAACTCATGTACGTCCTTACTGTAGTCCGAATCTTCAGTGTGGTCTTCTTGATGGTGATCAACTGCATGCTTATCACGTCCAAAAGCAAAATCATCCTCTTTATGGTGAACTTTTTCATCACGACTCCATGGATCCTCAATACTTTCATGATGATCAACTTCATGATGTTGCTTGACATCTTTGTGGAAATCCTCCTCAAAATGTTCTAATTCATGTCTTTTTCTCTTATGATCAACTTCATGGAAATAGTCAGAGTGGTGGTCCTTTTCTTTGAAAAATTCGTCCAAATCATGGAAATCCTTTTCATAATCAAAATCACTGTGATCCTCCTCGTGATGATTAACCAAGTGTTTGTCATGTTCAACACTGTGATCCTCACTTTGATGTTTATCCTTTTCATGATGTACTGAGTCGCCATCAACAACTTCATGGAAATCATGTTCATGATGTTCAGTAACGTTCTTGTGAAAATCTTCCTCGAAATGTTCAACTTCATGTCTCTTTTTATGTTCGACTTCATGGACATGATCCTTGTGAAGATCCTTTTCAACCAGAACACCATCCAATTCGTGTAAGTTCTTATCATAGTGGGTACCATCTGCATCATCATCTACTTGAGAAAGATCCTTTTCGTGAAAGTCTTTAGTCAACTCATGCTCATCCTTGTGGTGGTGGTCTCTTCCATGACTTCCATCCTTTTCATGTTCATCTTTTTCATAAAGATCCTTTTCTAAACCATGCTTGTTTTTTTCATGAAGATCAACTTTGTGGTGCTCATCACCTTCGTCGTATTGTTCATGAAGATCCAATTCATGCAAATTCTTTTCATTCTTGTGAACCTCTTTTTCATGATGTTCCAACTCATGTCTCTTTTGTTTTTCAGAAACATCTTCATCAACATAGAATTCTTGTTCATGCTTTTCCTTCTTTAATTCCTTGTTATTCTTTTCATGGTGCTCTTCACGCAATTCACCATTTGTGTTCAAATCTTGGTGATGGTTTTCTTTATGATGATCCTTCTTCAGTTCGTGGAAATCTTTTTCCTGAACACTGGAATCTTTCTTGGACTCCTCATGGTAGTCCTTCTCAGAATCGTGGTGCTTACTTTCATAATCATCTTCTTCATGATCCCCATAATGGTTTGCTTCATGATGCGACTTTTCAATATCCTTGTTCTTTTGCTCATGGTGTTCAATTTCGTGATCATGAGTAGCATTACGGACTTTGACATAGTGGTGCTCCTCCTCGTGACCCTTTACAGTTTTGAAATGAGACTTTTCATGGTGATCATGTGGAAATTCTTCATCAGGAAAAGGTCCCAATGGCTGGATACGTGGATCTCTCACGTCTTTTCCGTTTCTTGGTAATGGTTGACTTTCAATCTTCAATTGCTCGACAACTTGTTGGGCGGTCAACGAACCACTTCTAATCAAACCTGGGATAAGTTCTAATACAAAAGCTGCCAAACCTTGTCTAACTTCAGGATTAGTCAAGGTGAATTTGGTAACATCAAGAACAAGACCATGAGTTTTTATAGCAAGGATGATATCATCCCAGGGGATAACATCAGCATTCAATAACTTAATTGTGATATCAGTCAATGCTTCTCTAACAAGATCATCGGTCAAGGACATCTTGATGATATCATTAATCAATCCAGAATGTTTCAATTGTAAAAAAACCTTCAACAACAAATCTTCAACTAAATCATGTTTAGAAACTACGCTTTGAGCGAAAAATTGGGGTTCCAGCCCTCTACGATTGCTCCCTGAAGCAGCAAACTCCTTGTCGTTGAAAAAGCTATCATCGGCACAATCTGAATCATAGCACCATTCAGCACTTGAATCAAAAAAATTGTCTTCTACTTCACGTTTGCCTTTACCAAAGCCTCCATTTTTGCTGTTTCCTGATTTGTAGTTGTTGTTTCCGTTGTCGTAGATGTCATCACAGTCTTCGTCATCAACTTCTCCTGAAGCTTGGTTTTTTCCACCTTTCTTAGATTTTCCTTTTAATCCACCAAGCTTATCCTTCAATCCAGCACCACCCATCTTACTTTTCAATCCTCCTAATTTATCCTTCATTCCAGCACCGCCCATCTTGCCTTTCAAACCACCAAGTTTTCCCTTCAACTTACTTTTGATATCCTTTTTACCACCGTTTTGCTTTCCATCAGTCTTCCCTTCTTCTTCCTGTTCGTCATCGCAGTCTTCATCTTCAAACGTGTCTGGCTTGGTTTCTTCTGACTTTCCATTCTTGTTACCACCAAACCCAAAGTATTTTGAGTCAATGGCAACATCAGAAGCTTCATCACGTTTTTCTTTGCCAGCTTTAACATCGACCAACTTCTTTTCTTCTGGACAGTCTTCATCTTCAACTGGGACTTCAGTCTCAGGACAGTCAATAGTGACAGTGGTTGTTACAGCAGCAACAGATGAAGTGGTTTTCTTACCTTTTGAAAACTTAGCCTTTAAACCGCCCAACTTTCCATTACCATTTCCTCCCTTGTTGAACAACCCTTTCAATTTGGATTTCAAACCGCCCGTTTTACCGGTTGGAGTTGGTTGAGCTGAGGTGGCTGTTGCAGTAGGTTCTTCAGTTTCTGCTTCTCCAGGACATTCTTCTTTGGTTGGTTCAGGTTCAGGAGTAGCGGTGGTAGGAGAAACAGTAGTTGGCGCAGCAGTGGTACCTTTTTTACCTGCCATCATTTTCTTCAATTTGCTCAAGTCTCTCATAGCCAAATGCACTTCCTCACTCTTGGATACTTTTGAGCGGGAACCTTTTTCCTTGTTCCAGTTTTTACCAAGACGATCATTGTCAAGGTCATCACAATCTTCGTCTTGGTTCCAGTCGTGATTCTTACCATGGCCATTGTCATGGTCTTTGCCATTGTGGTGGTCTCTATCAAGATCTTTTTCATTCTTCCAGTCGTGATTTTTGCCATCGCTCTTTCCGTGGTCTCTACCAGAATCGGTTTCATTTTTCCAACCGTGGCCCTTGTCAAAGTGGTGGTCTTTATCATCATGGTCGTTTCTGCCATGATCCTTGTCATGATCCCTATCGTGATCATAATCTTCATCACAATCTTCAGGACGTCCATGTACCTTATTACCACCACGTAATTTGTCACCACCAACAATTCTACCTGAACGAGATGGGCTAGATCTGCTACAATCCACGTCGCGTTCATTCAAGTCACCATTAACTTCAGCACGTTCCCAATATTTAGAATCAGAATGACCTTTATTATATTTAAAGCTAGATCCTTTGCCATTACGGTAGCTCTTGTCCTTGTTGGAACCATCCTTCTTGTATCCGTTCTCAGATTTGAACCCAGATTTCTTCTTTCCCTGATTGATATCTCTGTTGTCATATTCGTCATTTTCACAATCATCCTCATCATATTCGGAATTATCATCGTCATCGTAATCGTCTTCATCATCTTCATGCTTTCCTTTACCAAACTTACTCTTCCAACCACCGTTACCACCTTTTCCCCCTTTACCCTTCTTGAAAATACCCTTCAATTTATCAAGCTTAATCAAATTGCTGAAATCTTCAACATCTGCAGATTCAACATTTCTTTTCGAAATTCCAATTGATTCTTGAGCATCACCATCAACAACACTGATAGCAACAGATTCTTCAGCATCTTTGCCATGGATATTCTTAATTTGATCCAACATGGCCAAAATATCCTTCAAAATGTTAATCTTTTCCATAGTCAAATCTTTACCAACACTTAACAATTGCCAAAACATATCACCAAATCCTCCTGATTTAAACTTGGCAGTAAAAGTAGGATCGGAACCTTCATCAACAAAAATGTTGGCCAAGCTACCCAATCCCAAATCAGATTCATCAACATGAGCACCATCTTCGTTATCAGAATCATCTTTAAACTTAGCCTTCATGGCATAATCAGCTTGATGCTCAACACTCCATTCATTGGATGGCTCACCTTGATCAGAAGCAGAATTGGCAGACTTAAATGGCATTCTCAATCTCATAGCCTTGTGTTGTTTAAATCCAAGTCTATGGTTAGCCTTCTTTGGACCATCATTGCCATTCGCATTTTGCGGGGTTCTGATTGCCAACGAATTGGCAACCGCAGCAACAAGTAACAAGTTGCAAACCTTCATTTACCTGAATTGAACTCTAATTGAATGCGGTCAGGGCTTGGTGGGTGGAGTAACGTGAAAAATGAAAGCAACATCATGAACTCTAGGATAATTGACCATCCTTTTATAGACAACTTCCATCCAACCCCTTCTGCATAGAGTGGAAGGGAGGTCACTTTCCTTATCTGGATACTATAGCTTCCAATTGATCCATGTGTCTGTTGGATAATTCTTGAACTTTAGCTTGGCTTTCGGTTAACTTAGCTAACCATAATTGTTCAAAGGGTGTGTTTGGGTGTTGACTCGTTGTAGTAAAAGTATTCACGTACAAGAAAAAATCACGGCAAATTTTATCGTTCATCAGCACCTCGCTTAATTAGATGAAAGGAGTGTTAGTTTGTGCCAAATTATATTTAGGACATTGTCTATTTCGGTATTGGAATGTAGTATATCTCTTGTCTTAAGTTGTGATTTTTTTGTAATGCTTTCCCCATTTTAATTCGGTGGTGTTTGAGGAAATTTGATTTTTTTGCGACACACTTTTCATAAAGAATAAGAAAAACCCCATTTTCGAAAGATATTGGCTACATTAACACATTCGACAACTTAATTTTCTAAAAGGGAGTGTCTACCTAAAAGAGACGTAAAGCTAAACACGCTAATTTGGTTTAAATCTCGGTCCCTTCGGAACTAAATAATGCAACGTGAATTAAAAATTAGAATTAGTCAACGACTCTTATGTAATTAAAAGTAAAAGCCAAAAACACTAGCTAATAGGTCTATTAATGTATCTTGGAATCCTCCATCTCGATGTAAAGCAACAACGCCAAAAAAATTTAGCCAAAGAAACACCGAAATGTTTCTCACGCCCTCGAACTTCCTGAAACTAATTGATAATCCTGAACATTCCTCCTATTCGCTCTTCTTTTCGTAAACAACAGTTTGAGTGAGCGCAAGCTCCACTTACTATTTCCTCTTTTCTGAGCTTGAAATTCTTGCGCAGTTCCATTCTTCAAATCAAAATCATCTTCATTCACAGCCATTTCCAAATCAAATTTATCCACCGGATCAATTTTGGGAGCTTTGTACAATTTCAACAAGAGGGAATTCATAACCACACTTAGCGAACTAACCATCATGGCTATACTTGCAGCCACAGGAGGTAACATTAAATTCAAAGGCAAGAAACATCCCATTGCAAAAGGTAACATAAAGATATTGTAAATGACGGCCCAAACAAAATTCATTTTAATTCTTTGAAATGTAGTGGTTGATATTTTTAGGGCATTGATGACTCCATACAAGTCTGTTTGTTGACGTCTTTGACCCCCAATAAGGACAATGTCAGCACTTTCGATGGCAATGTCGGTTCCTGAACTTATAGCCATTCCAATATCAGCTTTGGCTAATGCTGGAGCATCATTGATTCCATCTCCAATGAATGCGATACTGGCACTAGGTCCGAATTTGGATTTTAAATCTGATATAACTTTGTCCTTGTGTATTGGGGATACTTCGTAGTAAATGTTTTGTTCGGAAATTCCAACCTCTTTACCAATTTTCAAAGCAGCCCCTTTATTGTCTCCAGTCACCATACCAATAATGTAACCTTCAGATTCCTTCAAATAGTTTATAACTTCACGTGAACCTTCCTTTAATGAATCCGATAATTCAATGAATCCAGAGAAGGCTCCATTAATAATCACAAAGGTTACTGTATTTATGGGGCTAAAATCCTCATTGTCAATTTCTTGCAACAATTGAGGGAATTTCTCCTTTACCAAGTTGTGATTTCCAACATGGACGTTGTAATCTACTGATCCCAAGGTTACATTTGCTTCAATACCAGCTCCAAGCAATATATTGACGGCTTTAATCAGCGTGTCAAATGAATCATCTTCAAAGCTTAATCCACAATAGGATCTAGCCAGTTTTGTCAATGCTTTTCCGACTGGATGTTCAGAGTTACACTCCACTGAACCAATCAATTTCCACCAATCAGAAACAGAAAGCTCGAAAAAATCTTGATCGAGTACTGGTTTTGATCTAACTATTGACATTTCTCCGGTTGTTAATGTACCAGTCTTGTCGAACAAGATAATATTCACCGAAGTTGTCTTTTCCAAGATATCTGCTCCCTTGATCAAGACACCATTCAAGGCTCCAACACCAGTACCCACCATAACTGCAGTTGGTGCTGCCAACCCCAAAGCACATGGACAAGCAACAACAATAACTGAAATTGCCAATTGTAAACAAACAAAAAATTTACCATTTTCATTTTGACGGAAAATCATTGGCAAACCATCAATATGCATTGTAAAACAAATGACTGCCCATACGGTAAATGTCACAACTGCCAACATAATAACCGACGGAACAAATCTAGCAGCAACATAATCAGAAAATCTTTGCACTGGTGCCTTGTTCACTTGTGAGTCTTTAACTAAATTGATGATTTGCTGCAATTGTGATTTTCTGCCAGTTTTGGTGACTCTAATGTGAATTAAATGAGGTCCATTGATTGACCCACCAATTACTGAATCTGCATTTTTTTTGTGGATGGGTAATGGTTCACCAGTGATTAAACTTTCATCGATTTCTGATTCACCGAAAACAATAACTCCATCGGCGGGGACTTTACCACCAGGCAATACAATTTCAATGTCATTGGGTTGTACCAAATCAATACTAATTGTTCTGGTTTGATAATCCTGTTGAAGTTGATCTTCTTTCGTTTCACCCTCTTTCAAATATTGACTTGGATTGTTGATGATTGTACAAGTGGAAGGAGTCAAAGACAACAAACTTGACAATGCTGAGGATGTTGCCCCCTTGGCTTTGTTTTCCAATAATTTACCAAATGATACAAACGTAATCAACATTACAAGGGTGTCAAACAAAACTTTTGGTGGGTTCTCTGTATTACCCTGCCATACACTTATCACAATTGACACAATGGAGAAAATATACGTCACCATGGTTGAAATTGATACCAAAACATCCATTGATGCACCTTTAAAGTTGTTTCTGACAAATGAAGTAAATTTACGTAAGAATTTTGCCCCCAATCGAAATTGGACATAAGTAGCAAGAACGGTTTCAAGTAATGTAACTAGGAACAACCCAGGGAACAACATTGTATTCTTCCATATACTTGTTCTTTCAGTATGGACAAGAATTATTATTGGAATACCAAATATTAGGCTTTGAATAACGATATTTGACCAGTACTTGATGTCTTTTATCTTGGATAATAATTTGAGTTGAGTGGCAGAGGACTGGTCTAATGAGTTGACAACAACGAAAGTGACTTCGTTTTCCAATGTGTCAAGACCATCGACGATATCTCGTATACCTATGGATGCTGGATCATAGGATATGATTAATTCGTTGCCGACACCAAGAGCCATATCTTCAATTGATGTCCTTGGCAGTACTGTTAAGTCCTCAGCAACTCCCTCCTCTTGACTCTGCAAGGAAATATCAAACGATTTTATTCCCGGAACACTCTGTAGATATGCTTCAAGATTGTATTTGAAACCTACTAAATCAATATCAGGATGTAGTCCCATAATTTTCAAACACGTTTCCTCATCCTCTTCCGTCCCTTCGGTTCCAGTTCCGTTTCGTCCATCATTACTATCCCCAGATACATCAGTTGTTCGTACATGGGTTACATCAAATCCACAATCTTCTATTGCCTCTTTCAATTGATCCGATGTTACTGCAGAGCCATGCTTGACCAAGGCTTCCTCAGTAATCAACGACACGGAAACATACGACACACCAGTGATATTCTCCAATGCTTCGGTGATACTTGCAGAACATGCACCACAGGTCATCCCTACTATTCCGAGTACAGTTTGCTTCAAATCCGATTGTGTGGCTGGGCTGGGTTTAAGAATCGATTTTCTTTGTAACTGGGCATCGAATCCACAGTCTTCAATGACAGTGACTATATTCTGTGGATCATAGTCTATTGAATGCGTAATCAATCCATCTTCCGTGACTAATGAAATCGATGCCTTCTGAATACCATCTTGTTTTTCCAATGCTTCGGTGATACTTGCAGAACATGCACCACAAGTCATACCTTGAATTGATACAAGTGAATGTGTTGTAGGTTCCGTTGAGGATGATGTCATTGTGATGGCTCAGGGCTCGTAGATCTAATGTTGACGGTGAATGTAGAATTTAATCTATTATAATCCGATCGGTAAATCTTTATTTTTTTCTTTTTTGTGAGTGATCGTAATATCCTATGAGAAAGTAAAAATTAGAGATAAACCAATGTGTTGCTTTTTGACTAGTAGGATAATCTTGTACTAAGGTTCAAAAGTGAAATCCAGTTGAAGATTAAAGTTCCTTCTGAAATGAAGTCCTTTGGTAATCTTTTTAAACAATAACGAATTTCGGATTTAAAGAAATTTAAATTTCTAAATTTATTATTAAATGCAGAAGAATCAAAAAAATTAATTGTTTTTTTAATCCTTTCTTGACAGAATGTTAAGGAAGATCACGAGATACATATATATATACATACATATAACATATACCAATGGGAAAACCGTATTAACTTTTATTTAAGGCTACTGCGAGGTCTCTAAGGTTATATGCTAATTACCAGGATGTAAAAGCCCACATGTTGTTTATGCTGTGATGAATACTATGCTAATTATATTACACAAACCTTGAAACATCACTTTCTTTCTGAACAAATGTACACTACCTAATTGTTAATTTAATCTTTTCCATCAGTAACAATATAACAATATCACGCAGTTTACACAATTCCTATTGGTTGAAAATTCATCAACAATCAAACCAAACCACACTATTGAGAATATACTTTATTGTTTCATATACATTGTGTCTATGTGTAACGTTTATACTTTCAACATAAGCCGATTTTTTATATTAAACTTTTTTAACCAATACAAAGACAATAAAAGGGAACTTATTGTTCAAAGATGAGCCGTTACTTTCACAAGTAATGTTAAACTCCATAACCTCTCAGATTGGTTCATGTCCAAGAAAAAAAGCACACCACCACCAGAATAAGTACCTGGGGATCAAACCTTAGCAAGAAGCCAATGATCTTACTTTGACACATTTCATCTAATCAAAGCTAAACTCTTTTTGCGCTGACCTTGATGAACTTCGTGCTTCTGTGTCGCGACATTCAGCAGGTGAGTTTTTGACATTATGAATGTTTAGACCCCCAATTACTAATGTAAAGTTAAGCCCCCACTTTATGAGTCGACATACTCGCTTTTTTGTTGGTAACGAGATACTCTGAATCTAACTAACACCTCACTACTTATCCCCTGTCAATGGTTAAGAGAGTGCTCGCTGCGTTACAAGTTGGGTCAGAAAAGACTACCAAAGAAACGCTTGATAAGATCTTGAGTTATGAACAAGAATTAAAACAAGCTAATGTCGATTTATTAGTCATACCAGAAGCTACATTAGGTGGGTATCCCAAGGGCTCTACGTTTGGTTCTCATTTGGGATACAGATTACCATCAGGTCGAGAAGAATTCCTCAACTATTTCAAACAATCAATCACCATACCTGGTCCAGAAACGCAAATTTTGGAAACTTTCTCCACTCAGATCAACGCTACAATTGCTATTGGAGTAATTGAAAATGGAGGGTCAACATTGTATTGCACCATAGTTTACATTGACCCTAAATTGGGCTACGTTGGAAAACATCGTAAATTAATGCCCACTGCCAGTGAACGATTAGTTTGGGGTCAAGGTGACGGGTCGACCATTCCAGTTATTGAAAGTAAGATAGGTAGGATTGGTGGTGCTATATGTTGGGAAAACTATATGCCATTATTACGACAATGTTACTACTCCAAGGGAATTGATGTATGGGTAGCACCCACTGTTGATATGAGAGAAATTTGGCGGTGTTCAATGAGAACTTTTGCTTATGAAGGGAGAAATTTTTTGGTTAGTGCTGTACAATTCCAACCAGCATTGGCTAACGAAGAGGATACCCCGGCAGGATGGCCCAAAGGCGAGAATTTGATAAACGGAGGTAGTGTAATTATTAATCCAATGGGTGATGTGATTGCTGGTCCATTGATTGGTAAAGAAGGTTTGTTGACTGCTGAGATTGAAACTGATGATACTATTAGAGCTAGATTTGATTTGGATCCTGCAGGACATTATTTTAGAGGTGATGTTTTCAAGTTAATTGTTGATGAAACATCGAGTGACGTTGAATTTGTCAATGACAAGAGTTGATTTAATACTTACTATGATAACTAGGATAACTTTAAAAAATTGACATTGGGTTTTTGCATGTATACTCCATAGTGTAGTACATGTCTATGACATTTAATCTACAATTTCATCCTTTGTGGTTGGTGCACCAACCTTGCCTTTCTCCCCTTTTTTCTTACTCTTGGCTAATCTTTGACTAGTAGTCATGCCATGATACTTGTGTGATAAATGTTTGTAAGCTTGCTTTGTGTCTAATGCTTTACCTTCATCATCTTTATAATTCAATTCCACCTTAGGATTGTAAGTTGCATACTTGTCGTCATTATTATCACCCGATGTGACTGTGTTCATATTGGCCATTGTTTTTCGAATCAGCCCATTTTTATGCCCATTACTTTGATTGAATCTCTTATTCTTTGTAGCTTCAACAATGATACCCTTTTCAGCCAATCGTTTATCCAATTCCGTTTCGAAAAATTTCTCTCGATCAACTTTTGATAATTTCATATAATGTTTATCCTTGCCTAGTTTATCACGAAGTATTCTTTCTTCGATATCAATTTTCAATTTCAAAAGTTCAGTTTGTTTCGAAAGTTCTTCACGAGTAGAGCTTGATGAGTTGTTAGTTTGTTGTTGCAAACTGTTATCATTGGATCTTGATTTTAAGAATTTTAAGGTATCAGCTAATCCTGTGTTGAATTTAGGACGAATATCTTCATTGGTTTTCTTTGGTAACTGAGGTCTCTTTTGAGAACTATCGTTGGTCGAGTTCTCTTTCAATTCTTTTCGCACTACCTCCATCGTAGTACCATTTCCATTAACTTGCGCTGTTAAGGTATTACCATCATCGCAATGTCCGTCTTTCTCATTAACAATTGTCTCAGCCGCATCGAAAATGTCATCATCTGTGGCATCTTGTTCGTGCGTATTTTCACCTAGGATATTCCCCTCCAAATTATTCAAAAACCCAACGGTATCAAGATCTTCTACATTTTCAAAATTTTCTGATGGAGTCAGATACTGACGTCTCATTGATTCTTCTTCCAATTTCCTCTCCATAGCTACCTTCCTATTTCGTACAATTTCAAGAGCAATCTCCTCCGGAGTCATCTTTTGTTTTGCTTGCTGTTGTTGTTTCTGCTTGTGTGAAATGGATACAAAATTATCTTGTAAGTAGTCATAGTCCGAATCGTCAATATTCGGTAACTGCTCAAAATCATCAACTTTAACTCTTGTTGATGTGCCAGCTTTTGTGCTATCTAGCGGTTTCCTTTTCTTTAATTTTTTTATCTTGATTTGTGGTTGTGAACCTGTGTTTTCTTCAGGTGATTCCTCCAAGTCGTCAAAAAAGTTGCTAAATTTTGTTGTATTTTGAGGCACTGATTCTGCCTTGTTTGACCCAGACTCTGAGTTCTTTAAGCTGATGCTGGAGTTTTTGATGATGACCGACTTTTTGGCCACCACTTCACCCAAATTATCTCCTCCCATGTCATCATCGTTTCGTTTATAATGCCGTCCATTGAACTTGATCATCTCTGCTTCCCTTCTCTCATTCAAATTCTTCTGAACTTTTGCATTGGCAGCTAACTCTTCATTAACAAGGATATCGCCCTCGTCATCATCGTCATCATCTTTTAATAATTCTGTGTCCTGTAGTGTTAAGATGTCATTATTTCGTAAATTTTGCAATTCTTGTGCACTATGTCCAATATGAGCATTTATCAAATCGGACTGTTTCTTGCTGGGAACTTTATCAATCTTTTGTTTCTTGGTGGATTGAGTTTTACCAATATTCAGTAGCCAATTATCAGTATCTATTTCATCATCCTCACCCCCGTCTCCTTGTGTTGTCTTTAACAATTTCCGTTTCTCTGAAGCTACTTTAGCTTTGGCAAGTTTCTGAGATAGTAGTTCATCATCCATTTTCTTGCTCGGCTTAAAGTCAATAGTCTTTGGCTTTGCTGATGAGGGCTCTATGGGGATAGGTTTTAACCCTAATGAAAGTCGTAGTTTATTGGTTTCCTCAAGTGATAACTCAATGACATTGTTGTGTGAAATCGATTTTTCTTCTATTGGCCGTAATTCTAGCTGCGTTCGTATCTTATTTGTCTCTTCTAAACTCAATGAGATTTCTTGTGGCATGTTTGGTGTTGCTCTTTGGTGTGTCTGTTGAGTGATGTAGATGTCTTAGCCTGATGTTTTTACACGATGCCAAATTCCTTTTCTTTAGAACACAAAAGTCATTAGTGGATTTGTTTACCTTTTTTCCAAAAGAATTTGGAGATTACATCAAAAGAATACAAGAGGGCACCAATCTACCACCTTAACCATCTTCTATATGTCCCAAAGGACTCTACTAAAATGAGTGACAGACTAAATAGCAGAAATAATTCAATATTAACGACACTGCCCCCGGCGCAATCACTACTGCCTCATGATTTCCAACTCAAAATTAAACGAATAATAGGCACTTCTGCAGCAGACAAACAACAAATATCAATACAAGACAATCTAGTAGCATACACAGCAAGCGGTGGGGTAGTTGTTTGTAAGATTGATAAAGAAACCAATTCAGTTGTTAGTCAGAGATTCTTTTGTGCCAATTCAAACGAGTCCAAATTGCAGCTGTTGCAACTGGGTGTTTCCTCAGCCAATGCTTACCTAAACATGATCAAAACTGATTGTACACTGGAGGAAGTTATTCGAGATGAATATGGGTATCCAATTACCAGTCAACCTATCGAAATGTACGGAAATTCGTTTCCACCAAATGAATTTGACGACAATTTCAATAACAATGTTTGTCCAAGTCCCGGTATCAATAACCAGTCATCACCATCGAAACTAAAGGATAAAGTAAGATCTATCAAATGCATAACACTCTCCCCAAATAAACGTTTATTGGCAATTGGAGAATCGGGTTATCAACCACGAATCCTAATATTTTCACTCGCTTCAAATTCACAACAAAGCCCCATCATGGCTATTTATGAACACACATTTGGCATCAATAACTTGGTGTTTTCACCTGACTCAAGATTGCTATGCTCGTTAGGAGTCGTTAATGATGGATGCATAAATGTGTGGAAATTGGGCTCGAATCATATTCAATTACAAGCAAGTAATCGATGTTCAAATATAATTCATAAAGTGATTTGGCATGAGAATACAATTGTCACTATCGGACTACGGTTCATTAAGTTATGGAAATTCGACAGTGGGAATACCAATAAACCTGTCGTTTTGAAAGGAAGAAATGCTCATTTGGGTAATTTCATGAATTCGATTTTTATCGATATGACTTTGATAAACGAGGATGAACTTGTTTTAATTGCTAATGGTAATCAATTGTTATTGCTAAAGTTGAATTTCGACCCGCCAAAGCTAGTTGCTTTGAAAACTCCGGATTATGGATTTTGTTCAATAGCTGCTGATCTTCAAGACGAATTGATTTGGTTGGGAGATCTGAATACAAATTTAGAAAGTTTCAACATTGCAGATCTAACTCCAATCGAGGTGAATAATGTGAGACCAGCATCTTCTCCTCCTTCGATAGGATCTAATAGCTTACAGCAGCAATTATCTGGAGTGTTTGGAATGGAGACTAGTCAAGCACCTAGTAGCACAATCGTTCAACTATCAAACTTTTCACGAGATTACCTTCTATATTCAACAAAGAATGAGGAGATCATGCTTTGGAACAAAGAATCAGGTAGAAACCAACCACTAGCTACATCTATTATACGACAAATCAGTGGTGTCAAGAAAAGCAATGAAAAAGAGTATCTAGTGTTTTCCAAAACTGGTACGGTGGAACAGTTTCATCCAAACTCTTGTGAATTGACCGAAATATTTCAGTTCAAAGCACCAGAGACCGAAGTTGTTGCTGATTGTCTCACTGCACTAGAGAAAGTGGGTAACTTGTTCATTTTGGGCTACAAATTTGGATCATTGTTCATTGTGGAACAGAATGAAGTACTATTCACCATAAAAGCTCATTCGTCAACAATCAATGAAATTGTATATTTCACACATGATACATATGATTTAATATGCAGTATCTCAAGAGATCGAATGATACAAATATTTGCTAAAGTAGACTCGAAATGGGATTTACTACAAACTATACCTGTACATAATGGAAACTTACTCAAGGCGATATACCATAATGGGTTTTTATACGTTTGTTCAACTGATAGAACTATATCCATACATTCTATCGCAACTGATCCTAGTTTAATGATGACAAAGGTGAAATCTTTAACATTGAAATCAACACCAATTACAATGTCAATTTTTGATCATGATTTAGTGGTTTCAACAAGTGATAAGCAATTGCTTGTATTTGACTTGGAAAACAACTGTGAATTTAAACGATCAATGAAGTTGATTAATGACAAATTAAATGAAAGTTTACAAGTGGAAATGATGGAGAGGTTCCATAATTTGTTGATTGTTTGGTCTTCGGATAAGTCGATCAGAGGGTTCGATTATGTCACTGGTAAAGCAGTGGGTGTAAGTTGGGGTCATCTGGATTCATTACTTGGCTTTTTCCTTATACAAACTGATACTGATGATGGGGATGAAGACACAGAGCTTGTGACTATTGGTAATGATGGATGCTTATTTTCGTGGCGTGTAACTGTATCTTCAACAGTGAGAACAGTGTCAAATGAAGAGAATGGAAAGATGTTTGATGAAGTAGTTGGTTATCTGCCATCACCAGTACATACAAAAGTTGCCAGAAAGATATTACCAACAGTGCCCAACTCTGCAGTTCCATCAAATGTAATATCTTCCTCTTCACCACCAAAGAAGGAGAAACTTATTGACAAATTGGAACAAGCAGCGACTGGACTTAGACCAAAAGTTGCGTTATCAACATCATCATCATCTTCTTCCCCCATTCCTCAATCACCAACTCGGAAATTAACTGCTGCTACATTAAAAAGAATCGAATCTCGCAATGGCAGGAAAGAAGAAACTGGTGGTAATAGTCCTTGTGCTTCACCAAAATCATACATGTCACCAACACGATCAAAATCGGTTTCTCCAATTAGACCACTGGTGAAGTCTCGTCCATCATCTCCAACGCGTTCATTAACCACAGCCAACAAAAGACAAAGCCAAAGACAAAGCCAAAGCCAAAGCCAAAGCCAAAGCCAAGCTGTCAATGGTGGAGGATTGTTATCCAAGTTGAACGAACCGTTGGTGAATTCGTCAAGTTCACCACCCAAACGACTCTTGTCGTCTAGTAGAGCCACCCTGGACCCATTTGTCAGAGATAAACAACAAATCCTGCCATTTGATTCATCCGTATCATCCACGTTTGATTTGAAAACGGATGAGAATGTTTCACAAGCACCCACCATTCCATTAGTGGAAAAGTGCATGGACCAATTTAATGAATTAATTAGTCGGGTTGAAGAACTACAAGATCACGAAAGGGCTACATTACTCAGTAAAATCAACGAAGTTCGGTATATATTAGATGATGATTCTAATGCTATGCTATTACGCAATCAAGATGACCTTTTGAACAAGTATAGTGATAAATTGGTTGAATTAGTTGAAGCTAAACTTTCAGGATCGTCAATAAGTGAATGAGTAAACAACAATGAAGAAATGTAGGAGTTGAAAGTTTTTCCACAAGTGGGGGAAGGGTAGTGGTGGCTATTGTAGTAGTGTTGTAGATTTGTAGGTGTGTGTATATATATACAAAGAATGTAGAATGAGATTTATGCCTTTATGATGAGTGAGGAATGGTTTTATCGTGGTTTTATAGTGGCAGATTCAATAGGGTCACCATCTTTAGATTGATCGGCTTGTTTCCAAGGATTGGTATCCTCAGCAGCCAGTTGTGATTCTTGAGCCTCTTCAGCTATCTTTGGCGCATTTTCCATTTCAGCCCTTTGTAACTCATGTTGTAATTTAATCCTGTTTTCTTCGTCTAATCTCAACTTCTCCAATTGCCATTTCTCATCTGCCTGTTTTGCCAATATTTTCAATCGTTGTTGTCGTAATTGATCTTGCACAAGTTCTTCTAAAGTTGGCGCATCAAATCTTGTTCTTCTTAACCATTGGAGCCATTGGGGAGGTATTGTCTTGAAATAATCAACTTTGAAGATTTCTTGTTTGAAAGGTTCTAGTTTACGACGTAAACGTGACACATTGCCATCAATTGTGAATTCCCAATAGGTGTTGCCATAGAGATCGTAACCAATAAAGAATTTGCGACGGAAAGGGATGTCTCTTCTTGCTTGCCATTTGTGTAGTAGTCTTTTCCAAGCTGGGTATTTTTGCTTGATTACATCCATTGCAGAAGAAGGATTTTGGGGATTCAAAAAGTCTTTATTTGAAGTGCTTATGATATATATATATATACATATATATATGATGTATGTAGTTAATTGTTGGTGATGTGAGGTTATTTTTGTTTATTATTTTTATTTTTTATTTTTCGATGATGGTGATTGATCAAACATCATCACCAAAAATACTCCGGAATTGGAATCTATCACAAGATCAAACTTTCATTGCTAACCAAAGGTGCAATGAGTCGAAAGAAAAGTAGCTCAGTCACTCAATTGAACAATGTACTACCAATACCTATAGAATTAAATGCTGGAGAAGACTTACAAACACATCAACATAACCACCAAAGTCACATAACTGATGTACGAGTAGGAGAACATCACTTAGTTCAAGGAAATACAACAGCCACAAATAGCTCAACAAGTGGACAAGGCCGATATATTGTATGGCAGATTAAAATCACCATCAACGATCTAGATTATTCCTCAATTGTGTTGTATAAACGATACCTGGAATTATTACAATTATATAATGATTTACGACAATATTATAAAGGACAACAAGATATAGTAATACCCAAGCCACCGCCTAAAAACAGTTTTAGTTTTGAACGACTAGTGATGAGTTCAAGTTGGTTGGAAGATAGAAGAAAAGGATTACAATGGTTTTTGAGTAGTGTTTTGTTGGATCCAGTTTTACAAAACGGACCAATTGTTAAGCAGTTTGTATTAGATAGTAAAGGATAAAGGCTGATAAGATATAGCAATAGTGTAGTTTGTAAACGGAAGTTGTACAACTTAAGTAACCAAAAGAAGAAGAAGAAGAAGAAGAAGAAGAGGAAGAAGAGTATAGAGCGTGCGTTTGTATTTTATCTGTGAAGATGGATTAGATAAGGAAATTACGACAATGTAATATGTGTACATGTGTATATGTATATGTGTATATGTATGCTCTTATTTAACCTCGGTTAAATAAAAGGTAAAGTAGTGTTTCTGTAGGTGT